>NW_027362762.1:340738421-340978421 GCF_046119375.1 Phyllobates terribilis | reverse complement strand
GAATGGTAAAAAATAAAAAAAATAAATCTATACTTGCCTTCCGATGGCCCCCGGAGTCTTTATTCCATCCGTCCTGGCTTGCAGGCAACTTGTGGTACACTGAAGGACCTGCCGTCACATGACTATGACATCAGCGCAGGTCCTTCAGTCCACCGCGATCTGCCAGCAAACGAAGACAAGGAGACCAGGGGCCATCAGAAGGTAAATATCTTTTCTTTTTTTTTTTTTTTTTATTATTATTTTTTTTATTTACTTTTTTTACGGGTTCTATGGTACCTGGGTCCAGAGGAGAGTCTCCTCTCCTCCACATCTGGGTACCATCCACACATTGAAACGTTTGGATCCCGTACGTACAGATCTAGTGATGCGGAATCCAAGTGTTCCAATGAAAGTCAATGGCGGCGAAAACGCAGCACTTCCGCAAAATAATTGGTAATGCTGCATTTTTTTCCGCAACGATAACCCGCAGCGGAAATTTCCGCAGCATGTGCACAGCACATGCGGATCATCATTGGGGAACATGGCAGGCCTTCTACCATGCGTTTTTTTTAAGCGCTTCTGCAGCGTTTTTGCCGCTGTGGAAACGCTTAAAAAATGCATCGTGGGAATACAGCCTTACTGCACTTCTCAGTGCTTCGGCTTCCATCTCACAGGCAGCCAGCGCAAGGCAGCAGAGCTGTGAGAGCTGCAGCAAATGTGTACACTGGTAACACCTCCTTTCCTTTATAAGAAGCTCTGGAGGCAGATTCTCATGCAGATCAGTGTCCGGCCCATAGATCTTAACAGCTCATTTACATGTAAGAAAACAGTGGATTTATCTGAAATAAATCAGATTACAGATATGAAGGTATCATTTTATTCAGCTTCTTATGACCTACACGACCATATAGATGGTTTAGGAGGAATGATCTTCGTGACAGATTCCCTTTAATATCAGAATATTGTTCTAATCAATACGAATACTTAGCTGATTTTATGATATCATCCATGGGACTAGGTTACACACTAAATGAAAAATGTCAATCTTTTTTGGCCATACAAATAGTTAAAATTAGTAAGTGAAAACTACCATTTAAACTTATTTTTTGGTTAGACAAGGGATGGACAAAGTCAGGGGGCAAACAGATTAATAAAAAAATTAAAAAAAATATGTCTTCAATTGAAAAAGGTTTTCCTTATCAAATATAACACTTTCATATGGAAACTTAAAGGAGTTGTTCCACGAACAAAATAAATTTTAATTAATAGATCTTAGAATAAAACATTGGAATAATAATACATGTCAGGTAAGCAGTAAAAAGCATATGGCCCAATTTAAATATGTAAGGATAAAAAAAAAAAAAAAAAAAAAAAAAAAAACACCTCGAATACAAATAAAGTAGGATGCAAACAAAAGTGTCCCACACACGATACCCCCCACAGTACCTTCCACGTGCACGGTATGATGACCCTACTGTACCCCCCTCCCTCACCACTCAATCCTTCGACAAAGAATGGTGACCCCATAACAGTATGATTCTTCAACTGTATTCCCCACGCAGCCCTCCATACAGTATAATGAGGTCTCAAAAAGTGCTCTATACAGTACATGAGACATCTGAAATCTCAACTTTTGCTGTTACTGTAAAAAGCAGCTTTTAAATGTAAAAAAAAAAAAAAAAAAAAAACACACACATGGGGGGAAAAAAAAAAGTGTGAACATAGCTCAAGGAGGGAAGCAAGGTTTTCTACAGAATCCAGAAGGAATTCCAAGAAAAATTCTTTGAGAGCTTGCTGGCAGGGTGACTTGGGAAGTGTCCACTGCTACTGCCAAAACGTCATCCAGATAAGTGCATTGGGACGTGGTAATAGGCATCCAAAATAGCCATTACCTCTCCTTTCTCAATGATTTTCACAACAGATTTCAATCTCTTGTTACAGATTTCTTCAAGGGTTTCACATTCATGATTGTCATATACTTATATTCCTTTGTCTGGAACAACTGTGTGTAGATACCTGAGCCTTGCCCTCTTCAAAGGAACAGGTTTAAATATTCCCCAAACATCAGTTTTCCAACACCTTGAAGTATGGTAGTTGAAAAGGTGTTGTAGATATGTTTGGGACCACAGACGTTTCGGACTTGACAGAACTTTTTCAGATATGGGTACCAAGTAGAAAGAGGTCTTCTACTTTGATACTAAACATAAATCAGGTACCTGTAAAGTTCTCAATCCTTGACCCCACTTAGCTGGTTGAAAAGTAATTTTTTTCTTTTTATCTCTTGCCACAGGTTCATCTGTCTGTCTTACCCTTTCCATTTTTATTTCACTTAATGTTGCCTTGAACCACGAAAAGTGGGCATTAGACCTACAGGGAATAGGTTTTCCAGGAGTCCCTCATGACAGCACCCTCAGGAGAGTTTATAAGGTCCCCCCCCCCCCCTCCACCCATACCTTCAGTGATTTTCCAAGTACCACACCAGGATGGATGCAACGCTACTTTATTTAGCTTCCTTCCATCTATGTTAACATCACACAGGAGAATGGAATATTAGGGGGGGGGGGGTGTAATAGATGCTGTCATGAGGGACTCCTGGAAAACCTATTACCAGTAGGTTTAATGCCCACTCTTCAGGACATCCCTACTGACAGCACCCTCAGGGGATTACCAGAGTATACATTCAGGGAGGGCTTGTAGCTTGGAGAACTTTCTTGCCGAAAGCCATTTTTTGGTTAGACAGAACTTCCAGTTAATAGGGTCTGCAAAAAGTGTTTAGGCTTGTCCAAGTTGCAGCCCTACATATTTGATCCATAGATGCATCTGCTCGTGACCATTGCATGAGTAGAATGGGCTCTGATATTACCTGGAGAAGTTTTCCCTTCTGAAGAATAGGCTAGATGTATCACAGATGTGACCCACCTCGCCAGAGTAATTTTTGAAGCCTTTTTCCATTTGTTTTTACCTGCAAACTGTACAAAACAGGTTAGAGTCAATTCGCCAGCTATTTGTGGATTCTAAATACTGAAGAACTACCCTTCTGACATCTAGGGAATGAAAGGCTAGCTCTTACTCATTTGTATGGTCCTGACAGAACGAGGGTAAAATTATTTCCTGATTCATGTGAAACAGTGTTACTTTTGGCAAAAAGGCTGGATTAAGTCTGAGGGTGATACAGTCATCCAGAATCTTTAGGTAGGGATCCTTTGAGAATGCTTGTATCTCCCCAATGCGTCTCGCGGTGGTTATAGCCACTAGAAAAGCAGTCTTGAAGGAGAGATTTTTTCACTTGCCTCTCCGAGGGGTTCATAAGGTTGTTTGCACAGATTACGCAAGACTGCATTCAAATCCCAAGGAGGGATATGAGTTTTTATTATCGGTCTGATTCTCGTTGTGGCTTTAATGAACCTCTCGATCCATGGATGACGTGCTAGGGGAAAATTCATGAAAGTACTTCGAGCAGCAATCTGCACCTTTAGAGTGCTAGGTCTTAGACCTATGTCAAAACCAGCCTGCAGGAATTCTAATGCCTCTGAGACGTTAGGACTAGAATCTTCCATTGCTGATGTTACAGGTTTTCTACTATTTTTCATTGTTATTACCACGTCTGAGAGTCCTTTGGACCTTAGGATTTTCCTTTCAGGATCCAGGCTGAAAGTTGTAGAAATTTTACCTTGGGATGGTATAATGATCCTTGGAAGAGTAGATCCTGTCTTTCTGGCAGAATTGGATCCTCCAGGGTCATTTCTTCATTAAAGGAAACCAGCAAATCTTAGGCCAGAAAGTAAGGATTATTATTACCTTGGCCCGTTCTTCCTGTATCTTCCTTAACACTAGTGGAATTAAGGGTAGAGGAGGAAATGTGTAAGCCAGGTCCATGTCCCATTTCTGGGACAAAGCATCTACTCCTGTTGGTGTGTCTTTTGGGTTGAGGGAGAAACATTGTTTTTTTTGCGTTCTTTCTGGTGGCAAATAGATCAATTTGAGGAGAACCCCATCTGAGTTCTATGCAATGGAACTCCGTCCAATTCAGTTCCCATTCTGTTTGCTGTATAGTTTTTCGACTGAGGAAGTCTGTCAGAGTTCTGAGACCCTTTCAGATGTATCGCCTTATTGAAAGTAATGTCTTTTCCGCCCACCAAAAGATTTTGTTCGATAAGGATTGCAGTTGATAATGTTTTGGCCCCCTTGATGTCTGAGAAAAGCCACGGTCGTCTTATTGTCTGACAGGACTCTGACATGTTGATGTTTCAGAGCCGTGTGACATGCTTTCAATGTTTCCGGACCTTAATGTAAAACACACTTTCCTGATTTTCGTCATCTTGTTTTTCAATATCTTCTACCTAAATGACCGTCATGTGTTACTACATTTACCTGGAAGAAAGATTCTTGTCTGCCTGCGGGTTCCCTCTGCAAATTCCAGGATCCTGAACAGTCAGTCGATCATCCAAATGACTGATTTTTAAGGGGTTTTGTCTCTAATAAGCCAATCCCTTAAATTAAAAAGTGCCCAGTGAGATTCACATGGTGCTTTATTCACCCCTACTCGTGACGCAGCCAATTTCTTTTTTAGGAGTTCTTTTAGGTTTGACAATCCAGGAAGGTATTGTACCCGCCAGGTGCCTTGTAGGTACTGCTCTTTCACCTGTGCTCCCCAGCCTCTGCTGCTTGCGTCGGTGGTAAGGGTGATGAAGGATGTCGACTTTCAAACAACTCCCTTCGCTAAGTTGGTTCTTGAAGTCCACCACTTCAGATATTCCTTTGTTGTTCCTGAAAAGGTTATTCTCTTGTCCAGACCATCTATCTTCCTGTTCCAGGACGTTAGGATTTGGTGCTGAAGAGGTCTTGAATGAAATTGGCTCCACCGAACCACAGGTATGGAGGCTGTCATTAGACCCAAGATCTTCATGTATTCTCTGATTGCCACCTTTGATTTCTTCCCAAAAGCGATGATTCGGTCTCAGATCTGTTAGTTTTTCATCCGGAACGAAGGACATCTGTCGTTCTGAGTCCAGGAGAATCCCTAGAAAGACCTTCTTTCCTCCTGGTAACAAATCTGATTTTTTCCAGTTTATAATCCAACCTAGATTCTTTAGAACTAAGGTGGTTGTGGATAAACTGACTCTTAATTTCTGGGGAGAGTCTGCCATTAGTAGGAAATCGTCCAGGTACTGGACTATCAGAATTCCTTGTTCTCTTAAGAAAGCCATAACCTCGTATACTAGTTTGGTGAAAATGTTGAGAGACCAAACGTGAGGCATCTGAACTGAATGCTGGACGTTGTGCCCGTCTTTCAACTCGACTCTCAGATATTTCTGACTGTGGGGGTGAATGGGTACATGATAATATGCCTCCTTGAGTTCCACTGTGCACATCACCATGTTCTCTCTGACCAGGAGAATGGAGGATCTGATGGATTCCATTTTGAATTTTTTGTACGCCACCGACCTGTTTAACGACTTTAGGTTTATAATTGTACGGTAGTCTCCTCTTGGCTTTGTTTTAAAATCGAGAACAGGTTTGAGTAGCATCCCAAAAACTGTCAGCTGCTGGCACTGGTATTACTATGCCTGCTAGCAACAGTTTTCCAACATCAGCCAGCAATCTTTGTTGGACTAGCGGGGACTGTGCCGTCGTTAGATGGAATCTCTCCTGGGGAACCTTTACCATCTTCATTTTGTACCCATCTGCAATTAACCAGAGTATCCATGGATTGCTGGATACCCCCGACCATGCCCTTAGAAAGTGTTGGGAGTCTCCCCTCCTACCCTTATGGAGTCATTGTCTACGCGAGCCATTTCCTGTACTAGGAAAGGTACTCCTGCTTTTACCTACTTTGGCGCAGTTCCATCTACCAGATTTTCTCTTCCCAGTGTATTCTGGTCTCTGTTGGGTATGTGGTCTCCAAAAGGATGTTGTTCTCCTGGGTTTTTCCTCCGGAAAACCTTTGTCCCAGGCCTTTTCTAGCATATCTAGAACCGGGCTGAACACTCGGAGGCCAGAAAAGGGGATTTTAACACAACTTCAGGTTATCTCCAGTCCAGGTTTTTAGCCATATTGCTCACCTGGCTGTTGTAGATAATGCGTCATTTCTAGCAGCAAACTTAATTGATTCGGCTGAGGCGTCAGCCATAAACTCTGTTCTTAACAGAGGGATGGAGTCTTGAATCTCCTCTCTAGAAGTCCTGTTCCTCAGATGGTCTTCCAATTGTTCCAACCAAATGATAATCGATCTTACTACTGAAGTTGCTGCGATGTTTGTTTTGATTACAGCAGCTGCGGTTTCACAGTTTTTTTTGAGGAAGTTGTCTGCTTTTCTGTCCATAGGGTCTTTTAAGCATGACGAGTCTTCAAAGGGAATCAATGTCTTTTTTGCTACCATCGCTATTGGAATATCAATCTTTGGAACATAGCTTGATTTTGTCTGGTTCAAAAGGCAAGCGGGATCTGAAACTTCTGGGAATGACTAATCTCTTCTCTACCTCCTCCCATTCCTCTAAGATCATTGCTTTAATATGATTATTGACCGGAAATACCTCTGCTCATTCGGGTTCTCAACTCTCCGAACATTTCATCTTGAATCGAGGAGGGCTGGAGGTTGTCTTCCACTTTCATAGTCTTCCTGACCGCTGATAAGTGGTTCAGTGTTCTCCCATGAAAAGAGATATTTTTTTCCTTTCTTCTGGGGGAGCCTTCTTCATCCTGTTCAGGGTCGGAGTAAACTGACCATTCTTCCTCCTCCTCTGAACCAGATTCCAGCTCCCACCGGGGTCTATTTTGTCTAGGTCCAGGCTGGGAGGCTCGTGTGGGGATTAAATTCGCAACTAAACTGTGGACCTCCTCTCTTATTATGGATCGTATGTCAGACCTAAAGGAGGAATGTTCATCCCTGACTACTCGGGCAATACAGTCGGTGCATAATTACTTCCCATATGTGTCCAGTAGCTTCAAGTTACAGATGGGGCATCTTTTCCCCTTCTTAGGGGTTGAGGTCGTGGATTTTTTTGAACTCTCCTTGTCCTACAAACAACAAGGGATCATAAAGAATCATATAATATGCTACCGAAGACAGATGGTAACAGGGAAATTAGACAAAAGAAATTCCCGCTTACTTGTACTGGGGTTTCTGCTAACGTATCAGGGCGACCAATGGTTAATCCTTCCATGGCGGGTGAGCAAGACACAGTGATACCTCAGATCCAGTAGCACAATTAAAATAGCCTTTTGTCTCACCTGTCTGCCATCTGATTTGTCAAATTTTAGGCGTTTCACCTTTAATTGCCGGATTGGCTCCTTTTTTTTTCAAATGAATCCCGGAACCGGAAGTGCGTTCCAGCGTGGAACGCACGCCGGTTACTAGAGGCATGTGTTCCACTGCCCCTGTAACCGGAAGTGCCACTTGCTCTTCTACCCTGTGCGCACAAGACCGCGCGCAGGGCTGCAGCAGCATGGACCTAAAGCCCCCTTTGCGGGTGAAACAGTCCACCTCGGGAGCCACTGCTCGACCGGCCAGTGGGTGGTGTGTCTGCTTCTGGACAGCAGCAGAAGGAAGGGGAGGAGGGCGAGGACCCCATCCCGATCCTCCTGCATCCTGCATCAGGATCTCCTGCGTCCTGTCTCCGATGGGGACAGAAAAAACACTGAAGGTATTGGTGGAGGGGGGTCCTTTTGAATTCTTCTGTGTTACCTGTCCCTATCAGAGAAATGAAGGACGTCCTCCTGAGGGTGCTGTCAGGAGGGACGTCCTCGAGGAGGGGGGGGGGGGGGTTAATACTTTTTTGTGGTTTGCCTTTTAGAAGACAGTTTTTTGTAAGCAGGCCTCTTAAAAACTTTATCTAGGTCTGATGCAGATAATTTTTTATGAAATGGAAATGGTTTTATACTGGAGATGAATTGCTGATTAACCTAGCCAAGCATTAAACAGGTTCTTTAAAAAATTGATGAAACAGCCATTATCACACAACTCAAATGGCAGTCCATCCTAGTCGCGTGTCATGATGGGCTGCAGCCTCAAGAAACACTGCTCCTGAGACCAGTCTTTCAACTGACAGAAGACCGGCGTTGTAAGCAAAATACCAAACCTACCACTGCAGGAGAAGCATGTCATGGGAAGAAAAATCTGCCTCGGCTGACTGAGCACGGAGGACTGAGGATTTCTTCTCCTGTCACACTTCTCCTTAGCTAACAGATATGTGTGCTTATGATAGGTCTGTTTCTTCAGACTGCAGACTATTCTAGCATGTGACAAGGATGGGCTTCTGTTTGAATTATGTGATGGGGGCCATTTTATTACATTCTTGGAGAACCCCATAAAGCCCCCTAACTTCATTAAGACTGGCATTTTGCACACCAGTCTTAGTGAAGGGAGGGCTTAAGATTCACCATCTTTATTTGAATGCTCATTACTTGGCCAACCCATTCTTAGAAAGCCACAGCCACTGGAGTAACATAGTCCTCCCTCATCAGCACCAGGTCTCCCGGAGCTCACGTGACACTTATGTCACATGAGCATTGCAGCCAATCAGCAGCTGCTGGCTGACTAGAGCTTTTACAAATTCATCAGAGGAGAAGTCTGCTTTGATGGAAGACTGATGGGAAGCAGCTGACCACTGATCGCTCCCACATGAGCCCAGCAACAAGTGGTCACTGATCAGCTGCTATTAATATTCCAAAGTCCACATGAAGAATAGGGAGGTCACTCCTTGCACTGCATCTTTGGCACTTTTTAACCGCTTCATATTTGCAAAGACTGAACAAGTTATTTAGATTTTCGAGCAAGTACACAGTCAATGACAAGAACCTACTGAGCATACGTTGGAATGACAACCAATGCATGCTCAGAGCAGAGACTAGCCCAGCTCCCGAAAGGGACATCACTGATGACGCTTTGTTTCAGGGATGGGGCAGAGACTGTGGCAGGGACCACAGCCTCTGCCCCCTGATGACAACTGGTTTGACTATCCCAGCATGCATTGGGCTTCACAAACGAAACATTAAAAAGTAGTAAAATAAATAAATAATGCAGTTAGATCGTGTAGTGAGGTTAGGAAAGGAGATTTTTAATTAAAGTACATTAGAAGAGAGTTTAATTATGACATTAAATCGATTGGTCTTAAGAATTAAAAAATACATTTTAGTTTCAGACCACACCTTTAAAACAGAAATTGACATGCATCATGATCGACTGTTAAGGCTGCGCATTTTAGCTAATGCCTTTACGGGCATACGAACATTATGCAATACTTTGGAACAGCACATATTTGCGCGACCTGTTTGACCATAACGTCCCAAGAATTGTGAAGGCTGAATTCCACCGCAAGCCCACCTGTCTAAGTGCAGCCCTGAACACCAAGGAAAGTATTGGTATTCGAACTAATGCTTTGCTACCCTCGTTATATATTTTTTGTCATGTACATATACTGACATTTTTATCAAGCTTTGACACCATACAAAGAACTAAGTACACTACAATTGGAGCAATAAAAAAGATTGATGATGTACTTCTACTGCATTTTACATCTGGCTTCGATATTCTATATAGATATAGTGTGTTTATATATCTTACACCATACATTCCATATTACCATTATGTGCTTTTGCTACATTATACCTATTTATACTGCCATCTTGTGCTCACTTTAGATATTGCATAGTTGCAATGTTAATTGGTTGTATGCCATCTACCACATACCCAGATTTATTCAAGTCATTTATAAAGCGCCATTAATTCCACAGTGCTTTACAGACACCAGCATTGCTGTCCCCATTGGGGCTCACAATCCAAATTCACTATCAGTATGTTTGGAGTGTGGGAGGAAACCACAGTTCCTGGAGGAAAGCCACACAAATACGAGGAGAATATACAGTTGCATCTCACTAAATTAGAATATCAAAACGTTAATTTATTTCAGTTCTTCAATACAAAAAGTGAAATTTGTATATTAGAGTCATTGCAAACAGTGATCTATTTCAAGTGTTTATTTCTGTTAATGCTGATGATTATGGCTTACAGCCAATAACACAAAAGTCATTATTTCAGTAACTTAAAATAATTAACCAGAAACACCTGAAAAGGCTTCCTAAGCATTTAAAAATGTCCTTTAGTCTGTTTCAGTAGGCTCCACAAACATGGGGAAGACTGCCGACTTGACAGATGTCCAGAAGGCAGTCATTGACACTCCATAAGGTCCCAGAGTTCCAATTTTCATTTGAAAATCAAGGTCCCAGAGTCTGGAGGAAGAATGGAGAGGCCACAATCCAAGCTGCTTGAGGTCTAGAGTGAAGTTTCCACAATCAGTAATGATTTGAGGAGCCATGTCATCTGTTGGTGTAGGTCCACTGTGTTTTATGAAGACCAAAGTCAGCGCAACAGTCTACCAGGAAATTTTAGAGCACTTCATGCTTCCCCTCTGCTGACAAGCTTTTTGGAGATGGAAATGTCATTCTCCAGCAGGACTTGGCACCTGTCCACACTGCTAAAAGTACCAATACCTGGTTTAAAAACAACAGTATCACTGTGCTTGATTGGCCTGCAAACTCTCCTGACCTTTACCCCATAGCTATGGGGTATTGTCAAGAAGAAGATGAGAGACACAAGACCCAAACAATGCAGACGAGCTGAAGGCTGCTATCAAAGCAACCTGGGCTTCCACAACACCTTAGCAGTGCCACAGGCTGATTGCTTCCATGCCACGCTGCATTGATACAGTAACTGATGCAAAAGGAGCCACGACCAAGTATTGAGTGCATTTACTTAACATACATTTCAATAGGCCAACATTTTGGATTCAAGCTGTTATAACGTTTTCTAATTTACTGAGATAGTTACTTGTGTTTTCATTGGCTGTAAGTCATAATCAACATTAACAGAAATAAACACTTGAAAAATCACTGTTTGTACAGGTGCATCTCACTAAATAAGAATATCAAGAAGTTTAATTTATTTCAGTTCTTCAATACAAAAAGTGAAACTCGTATATTATGTAGTCATTACAATCTCCTTGCATATGTCCTTGGTGGGATTTGAACCCAAGACTCCAGTGCTGCAAAGAACCATTTAAAGCATGTTATATACACTGCTCAAAAAAATAAAGGGAACACAACATCCTAGATCTGAATGAAATATTCTCATTGAATACTTTGTTCTGTACAAAGTTGAATGTGCTGACAACAAAAATCACACAAAAATCATCAATGGAAATCAAATTTATTAACCAATGGAGGCCTGGATTTGGAGTCACCCCCAAAATTAAAGTGGAAAAACACATCAGGCTGATCCAACTTTGATGTAATGTCCTTAAAACAAGTCAAAATGAGGCTCAGTATTGTGTGTGGCCACCACGTGCCTGTATGACCTCCCTACAATGCCTGGACATGCTCCTGATGAGGTTGCGGATGGTCTCCTGTGGGATCTCCTCAGACCTGGACTAAAGCATCCGCCAACTCCTGGACAGTCTGTGGTGCTCGGATGGAGCGAGACATGATGTCCCAGATGTGCTCAATAGGATTCAGGTCTGGGGAACGGGCGGACCAGTCCATAGCGTCAATGCCTTCATCTTGAAGGAACTGCTGACACTCCAGCCACATGAGGTCTGGCATTGTCCTGCATTAGGAGGAACCCAGGGCCAACCGCACCAGCATATGGTCTCACAAGGGGTCTGAGGATCTCATCTCGGTACCTAATGGCAGTCAGGCTACCTCTGGCAAGCACATGGAGGGCTGTGTGGCCCTCCAAAGAATTTCCAACCCACCCCATTACTGACCCACTGCCAAACCGGTCATGCTGAAGGATGTTGCAGGCAGCAGATCGCTCTCCACGTCTGTCACATGTGCTCAGTGTGAATCTGCTTTCATCCATGAAGAGCACAGGGCGCCACTGGTGACTTTGCCAATCCTGGTGTTCTGTGGCAAATGCCAAGCGTCCTGCACGGTGTTGGGCTGTGAGCACAACCCCCATCTGTGGACGTCGGGCCCTCATACCACCCTCATGGAGTCGGTTTCTAACAGTTTGTGCAGACACATGCACATTTGTGGCCTGCTGGAGGTAATTTTGCAGGGCTCTGGCAGTGCTCCTCTTGTTCTTCCTTGCACAAAGGCGGAGGTAGCGGTCCTGCTGCTGGGTTGTTGCCCTCCTACGGCCCCCCTTCACGTCTCCTCGTGTACTGGCTTGTCTCCTGGTAGCGCCTCCAGCCTCTGAATACTACGCTGACAGACACAGCAAACCTTCTTGCCACAGCTCGCATTGATGTGCCATCCTGGATGAGCTGCACTACCTGAGCAACTTCTGTGGGTTGTAGAGTCCGTCTCATGCTACCACGAGTGTGAAAGCACAACCAACATTCAAAAGTGACCAAAACATCAGCCAGAAAGCATTGGTACTGAGATGTGGTCTGTGGTCCCCACCTGCAGAACCACTCCTTTATTGAGGGTGCCTTGATAATTGCCAATAATTTCCATCTATTGTTGTTGCACAAATGGAATAGACATGTGAAATTGATTGTCAATCAGTGTTGCTTCCTAAGTGGACAGTTTGATTTTCTTGGAGTTAAACAGAATATAAGTGTTCACTTTATTTTTTTGAGCAGTGTACAAGATCTGCTTTGAGCTCTAAGACATTTGTTTGTACTTGGCCAGGGGTCTCCAATTCCGTAAATAAGCTGCACATAGAAAAGAAATTAAGTTGATGGGCCACATTTCTTGAGTATACTTTCAGCTATGCCATTTTTTTTTCTATACAACTTTTTGATCACTTTTTATTCAATGTTTTTCTGTGCCAGTATACCAAAAAAAGCTACATTTTTCATGTACTTTTCTTTGTAGTTTTACAGCTTGGATCGTTCCAGAAACAGCGATACCAAAACGTACTTTTGTTCACTTTCGTTTCTACATAAAACAGCATTTTTAGCTTTTTAACTTGGCCCCTAAGGGGACTTCTATACTGCAGAATATTAGATGTCAGATTTACTCCCGTTTATTGCAGGGCCTTACAGGCCATCGTAGTCAGCCAACTCAAACTTTTTGCAATGGCAATTACAGCACTAAATCAATTGCAGGGTGCAGATAGATTATTTGAAGGAACTCCCTCTTCAAACCTAAATACTGCAGTCACTAGTGACTATCTTGGCTGTTGCAGCTGTAAGTTAACCAAGTTACAGCAGATCCCCGCTGATGGGGCCCGCTCTGCCTGTGAGCCTGTACCACCATTGCACTGTAAATGTATAGTGGTTTGCAGGAAGTCACCTCCTGCTTTGCTGTACATGTATGGCGGGTGACAGGAAGGTGTTAAAAAAATGCTCTCCATATTCACATACCACCAGCAATCAAGCAATGTGGAAAAGATGCCTCCACACTGACATACTGTGATCCGTTGTTCTGCCAAGTGGCTCCAGCTCACTCCTTCAGCCTGCTCTCTGTTGTCCCAAGCATGTCTTGGGAGCTCTGGAGCATGGTTGAGACCCCTATACTAGGCCTAGTTTGATGTTTTTCCTGCCATAGCTATAGAATTGTGATTGGCACTAACAAATTCTCTGGAGGCAATTCCTTTTTCCGCCTGCATTAAGTTGACTATTCATAAGACATGACACATCATTCAGGGGAGGGAGGGAAAAAATAAAAAATAAAAGTCCGCCCCTAGAGATGGTGAGATCAGGCTTTGTCTGAAAGACATGAAATGACAGCCCTACTCTCGCCACTGATCTCACTGCCAGTACCTACTGTGATTACAAGCGAGGAAGGGAGTAGAGCAGAGCAGGGTCATTACAAATACTTCTAGCACCTCTCTTCTCACCGCACTGTCAGCTTTGTTCTATTACTTGTCCCTCCACACTGACTGTAGTTAAATGAGAGCTGAAAGAAGTCTTTGCTCTGCTCTACTCCTCAACTCCAATTTGTAATCCAAGTAGTTGGCAGTGACAGTGAGTAGAGCATAGCTTTGTACCATTACATTTCTCACACAGAGAAAACTGGGTCTTTTATTCTCTGGGGGCATGTTCTGTTTTCCGCCTAAATTACACCTGCTTATGATCCATCAACAATCATGCAGGCGAAAAGGTAATGAGGAAGACCACACCCTTGTCTTAATAAAAATTGTAAACTAAAACTCTACAAGCCAATAGATCTGAAAAGGATATGAGAGATTAAAAGGGTTTTTGTTTTGTTTTGTTATAAGGCTGTGTGCCCACGTAGCATTTTTCAAGCGTATATGCTGCGGAATTTCCGCAGCGTAAACGCTTGAAAAACGCATGTATATCCGCACCCCATGGTCCCCAATGGGATTCCGCAAGTTCTATGCACATGCTGCGGATTTTTCCGCAGCGTTTTTGCCGCGTTCAAAAATCCGCAGCATGTCATTTAATTTTGCGTTTCCGCAAGCGGAATTGCCTTTGTCCAATGCATAAAAAACGCAAGGCAATTCCGCATGTGGAAAACACGTGATAAACGCGCGAAAAATGCGTGCGGAATTCCGCATGCGTTTTTCCGGGAGAGGACTTGCATTTATGCAGCAGAAATTTTCTGCTTCATAAATGCAACGTGGGCACATAGCCTTATTCAGTTATGCAGCCACTAAGCCATATGTGGCCATTTTAACATACTAAAATTGGTGAAAGGTCATCGAAGAAAAATTATCATAATGCTAAGCAAGCATACTTGTCTCCTTTACAGCATAGACTGTTGTATACAAGTTGACCTTTAGTATTCAATGAGGTCATTTTCTAGATCAATGTAACTTCTCATTTTCACTGACCTAGATAAATTCCTTAAGTAATGCGGTTTCCAAAATGGTATCTGTTATTTTGCATGTTTCTGCCATTTTGTTTCTTCAGGAGCTTTGCAAATGTGATGTGGTGCCTGAAAGCTATTCCAGTGAAATTTAACATCTGTACTCCAAAATCAAAATGAAGCTCCTTGCTTTCTGAGACTTGCTGTGTGCCCAATGGGTATAGGGTATTTTTGTAGTCCCTTAAAAAGGTTACTGAAAATTTAAAAAATAGCCGTTAAGCTTATAAGTGTCTAAAAACCATCACAAAAAGTAAAAAAAAAACAACTATGGCAACACTACATAAAGAATCCATTTGGCACGCTGAGGTGCAACCCCATTTTTCAAATTTGCCATGTCGCTTAACAATGCAATAATCTTGGAGTGCCTTTATATAGCTTGGTGGTTTTAAGATTTTTTTTACGTGACACATTGTATTTTAGTAGTTGTAAGTTTAGGTTCATATTTAATTAAAATTAATCTTTAAATTTACAAAAATTTGAAAACAAAGTGCACTTTAAGCCTTTTCCACCCACACAAAATAGTTGGCGCCCACACCAGGGAATTTTCTTTGTCCCTTTAATAGCTGTCATGTGTGTAAAGGTCATGTTATGAACGTAGTAACATACTTATAGATTTCAGTTTTCGACGATACTCTGGTCCACAGGACATTGTGAATGCATTAGTGGTTGCTGTGTGAAGCGGAGGTAACAGTTCTCTCAATGCAGGAGAGGAGAGCCTTGTCTGGAGTCTCAGACTTGCATTGAGAGAGTAACCACAGCTCCACACAGTGATCCGGCAGGTTACAAATGCGGTCTCGTCGTGGTGCTGGATCGGAATGCTGCGGAAACCAGGAAGAGACAGCGACGGATGAGTATGTTACTAGTTTCATGTCATTTACACGCGATAGCTAATAAAGGGGCAAATAAAGAAAATTTACTGGTGTGGCCTTTGAAAGACATGAAAATATAATTTTCAAAATATAAGATCAATTTACTGCCTATTAGTTTCTGCTAAATCACAGATTGCTCAATGGCAGCTCTTCATCTACATAGGACAGTTCTTATTTTATCATGTAGAGACCCAATAGATAGTCTGTCATTAAGCTGTTCCTTTAAGAATTGATGCCCCTTTATTTATAGCTCAGGATATCAAAGCAACATCTTGGCATGTACATTCCTATATCACATACCAATTGCTTAAAGATATGATAGGAGTAGAGCATAGCAAAATATTACCAATCTACATCCCCCATTAGTGGACGGGAGTCTATAGATTTTTGTATAGAACTCCGACTGTATATTAAAGGGGTCCACACTCTGATATCCTACAGAGCGCAAAGTGCAAGAATATTTATATGCTCCATTTGTGGGAACTGATATCCGCTCAAACGTTGTTAATTAAGGATACAGATATATTGAGAGCAGTATCCAGGTACTGGGTACTACACATTGGATACTAATATTCCCTAAAACAAATCACCCAGAGTATGACCCTTATGATGAAATAGCTGGGCATACAGGATAGACTGCATACAGTACGGTGGTTTTGTTTATGGGATTTTAATATTTATAATAAAGTATTTTTTTTAACTATTGCTATTCCACCTCAGTCAGTGATTTTTGTTTTTTCTCCTTGGATACACAAAGGACTGTGATAGACCCGAAGGAAGTAATAAAGTCACTTCTACTACTTCATTAGCATCATCTTTGGAGAGTCTATTAGCCACCAGTGCCGGTCATACATACTCACAGGTCACAACCAGTTATGTCATCCATAGCCAATCTTGTGCCATCTTCAATCACGTCATGGACTTCACTCATTGCAGAATGAAAAAAATCCTTATTTTTATTTCATTTCTGTTTCAGTCAATGGAAATGAAAGTGTGGTATTGCTGAGTCCCTTTAATGGGTTTTCCTTTGCCTCTCTCGCTTTTAAAATACTTCACTTCTGTCAATATTAACCCCTTAATTTTCCCCTTGAGGTATTTATTCATTTGGTCCTTTTTTATTGTAATTCTTGCTATATTCCGCACCCCTTCTGGGGTGTGCTTGTGGTACTCACCTTTCTAGAGTCTGCTCAGGTTGTCCTGCTGCTGGGCAGATCTGGGAGATGTGTCTGGATTGGTGGAGAGCAGTCTGAGCGGGAGGATTTGAGCGTTTATAAAGCTCATCTCACTGTCCGGTCAGCTGTTCATCGTGTGAAGAAGCAGCCGAAGCATCCCTCCTCCCTACCAATATATTAAAAAAACAAGTTGTTTTTTTTTTATTTGGAAAACAGACCCTACATTTTCAGACCACAAACTGAACAGATCTGAATTCAAGATTTTCACATTGACACTTTATAAAAAAAAAAA
The DNA here is from genome assembly GCF_046119375.1 of Phyllobates terribilis. NCBI lineage: Eukaryota > Metazoa > Chordata > Amphibia > Anura > Dendrobatidae > Phyllobates > Phyllobates terribilis. The sequence goes on along the minus strand of NW_027362762.1, from coordinate 340,961,334 downwards.
TAGCAAAAAAAAAAACCCTGATATAAAATGTGATCCCATTGAGAGCCCAACTTGAATTTTGGTGCAGATGTGGCACATGTGAATTTTTTGCAAATTTAACACCATTAATTTTTCAGAGATGCATTTTAAAATTTTGCATTTGATTCCGTATGGGTAAATTAACAAAGATATTCTTGTTACACATCTATTGAAAGCCTGTACTGTTCTGAGTTGAATGGTGCCCCCCCCCCCCCCATTGTCTGAGTTATGAGGAGAAACGTAAGAGGCATACAACACAAATTCGCATTTTTTCACAACTTTGAAAATTAAAAAAAAAAAAAATTATAGAATTCTTTTCTTCACATTTTGCATCCTCTCACACAATATTAACAAAAAAACAAATTCTCAAAAGAATTAAAAATATAGTGGTAATATTAATTGATTCACTTGACATAGAATGACCCCATTGCAACAAAGTGACATGGCATATTTAAAAAATGGGGTTGCATCTTAATTTAATGATTAAGTCTATTTGGGACGTTATTTTACAATGTTCTATTTACAGGAGCGCACAGCTTGCAGCACCCTGCTTTACGGGGGCGCTGCACTCCAGAAGATTGACAGTTTGGTCACACCGCTAGTCCACACTGTGCGCGTACCCCATGCTCCCAGCAAAGGCAAAGCGCAGGGGAATTGAAGCTAGTCAGATCCACACATCACCTTTAAGAGGTTAATCATTTCAGCAGAACATGTTTAACAAAGTAATAAGGATTTGCTACAAATAGCACATTTTGGAATAAACTGTACCAGGATCCTTGTCTCCCTAAAAATGCAAAAAATAAAAAGAATGAGCCACAGAAGTGACGTCAATAAGCAATGATTGACTTTCACGCAAGGCCATCGTCTGACATCAGTGTTGCTAGCAGGGCTGTGGAGTTGGTAAGCCAAACCTCTGACATTTCCATGACACAGACTCCCTTTGCTCATGTTTAAGTGATAAATTTACTGTAGCACAGATTCGTCTCAGCTAAAAGTCTAAACCCTTAGATCAGGAATAGGACAAACATTTATAGGACATTTCATAACTTTCCCAAATTCTTATGAAAAAATATTCCCCACAATCTGCATTGAATTACTGTACCCAATTTATTATATACTTTAGGAGTCGGTCCATTTTATATAGACTCCGACTCCACAGCCCTGGAACTTGCTAGGTCTCGAAGGAGTGTGTCATATCAATCCAGGTATGAACTGCCTCCCTACATTACAACCATTTGAGAAGCTACATGTGCAGCACCCGAGCAACAGACAAAAAAGGATCGGGAAGGAAGCACAGACACTTTTGGGATTAATCAGGGCTGCCTAAAAAGTGTAGAAAAAAAAAAAAATACTAGGCGATCTTAAGGGAACTGCCACCTGCATGGTCTGCCAGCCGACAGATCAAAAATCAAAACACTTAAAGAGAATCTGTCAGCAGGATCTCACAGCCCAAACAATTAATATAAGCATATAGATCTTTCAAGGACAAGTTCAGTAATACCATTACATGGCCAGTGGGTTCGGTTACTGAGAAATGAGCATCTGGACTGATATGCAAATGAGGTTGTAGATCTGAAGCCTCTGTCACTCCAGATCTGTTCCCTGCTCCACGCCTCCTGCTTGACTGGCCGCTCGTTTGCCTGAAGTCACAGCACAGAGGTTGTCAATCAAAGGCAGTGCTGGACAGGAAATAGAGCTGAAGTGCTAAACTTCACATCTACAAATAGCTCTTCAGCTGATTTCTCAGCAACAGCGGAGCGGATTGGCCATGTAAAGATATTGCTGGACTTTTATTTAAAAGACCTACGTGTACATATAGTTTTTAGGGGGCAGGGGGGGGGGGGTGATTCTGCTGATAGATTCCCTTTAAGATAGGACAGGAAAAGAAAACAGTCCCCATTCTCATCAGCAGAAAGCAGCCCCACTGTGAAAGTCAAAGCAACTTCAGTTTTTTGGGAAACACACAAATCTGTATATCCAGGTACAGATGATAGTGTTGGTATGAAGTTACGCCCTGTGAAGAATGTTATGAAAAAACCCTATGAAGTATGTCTAGTACTATTTTTACGTAGGTCGATATAGAGAAGTCACACTTGAATTATTTTTACACTACTAATACTGTCTGAACAGACGTCTTGCCTTTACAAACACTACCAAACTTCCCTTTGGCTATATTATATACAGACGGATCATCTATTTATAAAGCAGAAGGGGCTTCTGTACTTCTTCACAATCTAGGGCTTGCCTCTGCTGTCCTGCCTACAAGTAGTGGATGTCAGGATAGAAGCTCCCCGGCTACAGTAAACAGTCCTAATACACATACCCTTGTAGGGTTTGCGAACAGATCCAGGATCATGTGTTCAACTGCAAGCTAAACAAGATATCAAAGGCGAGGTAGACAATTATTACAGCAGAATTATTACTCAATATACATATTCTATAAAACAGACAAATAAATGAGAGCTTGCTGTATATTATGTAGAAGCCGTATACAAAAAAATGAAGACAGACTTAAAAGCAGGGCTGTGGAGTCCGAGTCATGGAGTCGGTGTCCATTTTGGTGGAGTCGGTATAAAATGGACCTACTCCGAAAATATATAATAAATTAGGTACAGTAGTTCAATGCAGTTTGTGGGGAATATTTCTTCCTAAGAATTTGTGAAAGTTATGAAATGTCCTATAAATGTCTGTCCTATTCCTGATCTAAGGGTCTAGACTTAGCTGAGATGAATCTGTGCTACAGTAAATTTATCACTTAAACATGAGCCAGGTATGAGGGAGTCGGAGTCGTGGAAATTGAGGAGTCAGTGTCGGCGGTTTGGCTTACCAACTCCACAGCTCAGCTTAAAAGGCTTGTTCGATAAGGGGGAGAGGAAAGGGAAGAAAAAAAAATTACAGCATGGATGTGCTTAAAATAAAAATGGTGGCACTCACCTTTCAGCAAGCCAGCGAATGCAGCAAAGGCCACTCGCGTTCTGTACTGGCTCCGGAAGCAACGCCTGCTCCGTTCGGTAGTCACAGATCTGCTGTGGCTGCATAGGTCATGTGAAGCAGCTGTCGCTTCCAGAGCCAGGACAGACCTCTGGAGTGGCCTGTGCTAGATCTGCGGAGGCACTCGAGGGAGAGTACACAATTGGACTTTTATTAACGCGTCTCCATGCCTTAATTTTATTATTAATCTTTCATTATAATTTTAATTAGTATTTTTCTATATCTGTAAACCCATTTAGGCTACATTCCCACAATGCGCTTTTGGACGTTTTTGATGTTGCAGAATTTCTGCACCTATAATTTAAATTAGGTTCCTTGTATTTTTTTTTTTTTCTTTTTAGTACGTTTGTGTGCCGTTTTTTAACATGCATTATTGTCGCTGCGGGTTTCGTGCGTCATGCTTTAAAGCGGCTTTGTTTTTGAAACTTCCTGGTATTTGGCTTTGACAAAACTCTATTGATATACTCAAGTGCAGATTACATGCATTATTAATGCGTTTCCACAGCAGACATGCACCAAAAATGCATATGCGTTTTTTTTACCTGCGGATTTTCCGCATCTAATGCAAGTCTATGGAGAAAATCTGCAAAAAACTCAGCGTACCCACAACAGAAATTGACATGCTGCGGATTTTTTTAAAAAATCACCGCTGGGAAGTTTACACAGCATAAAGAAGCTCAGTGGGCATGATATTTCTATAAGTCCCATCCACTTTTCTGGAACTGTAAGAACTGGCGTTTTTTTTACGCAGGGAAAACAGCATCAAAAACGTGATCAAATCTCATCGTGGGATCGTAGTCTTATAGTTTCGGAACGTTCTATATTCATTGTATTTTTACACATGGCAGATTGTGACAACGCACCAACGCTACTTAAGAAGCACTCCTCTCCAATGCAAAAAACACATGTGAGCAGCCAATAAACAAGCGTGTCTATGAGCAGGTATATGGGGGCCACACGATGTGGCCCTTTGGTCTAATGAGCACAAGGACCTCTACCAATGATGTCGGTGACAAAGATTGGTCGCTTTGTAGTCAAACATCTGATCCTTTTATTCTACCACTAAATAAGCTTTCTCCCATCTCCTCATAGAAAACACATGAATGCTCTGCAGAGTAGTGACATGTATGAGGGAGTCAGCAGATGTAGATGCTCAGGAGACCGCTATCTAAGGTGTATGGGCACTTTTAGGCCCTAGTTGTACTTTTGGTATGCCAGAGAGTAGGAGGATGATCGTTAATGCAGACATTAAACCCTCCATGCCTTTACAATATGATTATTGGGCCTCATTTATCAAAATGGCCAAAAAGAAAACTGTTTGCCCGTAGTAACCACAGCTCAGCTTTTCATTTCCCAAATTACTCTTGTAAAATGAAAGTTACACTGGTTACTATAGGCACTGCATTTTTTAAGACCAAAAACTAGTATAAAACGCATTAATAAATCTACCTCGCCTACTATACACCTCTTCACCTGACACCACCCCCACTCTAATGCAAAATACCACTGATTGTCTGTCCGCTGTCTCTAACATCATGTCCTCCCTCTATCTGAAACCGAATCTCTCCAAAACTGAACTTCTTGTTCTTCCTCCCTCTAATAACTTACCTACACCTGACTTATCAATTTCCTTGGGTGGTGCCACCATAACTCCTAAGCAGCAAGCTCGCTGTCTCGAAGTCATATTTGACACACAACTTTCCTTTATTCCACATACACAATCACTCACTCGCTCATGTCACCTGCACCTTAAAAACATCTCCAGAATCAGACCTTTTCTCACCTTTGACACTGCAAAAATTCTTAGGCTGTGTGCCCACGATGCGTTTTTTAAGAGTTTCCGCAGCGGCAGAAACGCATGGTAGAAGGCCTGCCATGTTCCTCAATGATAATCCGCATGTGCTATGCACATGCTGCGGAAATTTCCACTTGCGGATTATCATTGCGGAAAAAAAAAGCAGCACTACCAATTATTTTGTGGAAGTGCTGCGTTTTCGCCGCCATTGACTTGCATTAGATCGCATGGATTACGCATCACTGTATATGTAGATGCGCATGCCATGCGTTCTAATGTGCGGATGGTACCCAGGTCTAGAGGAGAGGAGACTGAAACTGTAATATATATATATATATATATATATATTACCTTCTGGCGGCCCCCGATGCGCTCCTCCTCTCATGCCGGCAGTTCGCGATGTACTGAAGGACCTGCGTTGACATCATAGTCATGTGACGGGTCACGCGACGCCGACAGGTCCTTCAGTGTACCGCTGCCGGCAAGGGAGAACGGAGGGAAAGCAGGACACCGGGGGCCATCAGAGGGTAAGTATATATTTATTTTTTAATTTTTTGACATTCTCTCGGGTCACACGATATAAATCCATGCAGTTTGCATGGATTTATATATTGTGACCAAGTTGAGCAGCACTTTCCAATTGATGCTAAAATAGCTTGGAAAGAACTTGTCAACCCGCATGCGGAAATGCAAGTGAGGCTATGTGCCCACGATGCAGAAATGAAGCAGAAAATTTCTGCAGCATTTCTGCATCTCCCTGGCAGAAAAAAACGCATGCAGATTGTGCATGCGTTTTTCCTGCAGAATACATGCGTATTCACATGCGTTTCTGCATGCAGATTGACAAGCGCTTTCCAGGCGATAGCATCACTTGGAAAGTGCTTGACAACTAGGTCACACTATATAAATCCATACAAACAGCATGGATTTATACAGTGTGAACCGTAAAAATTAAAACAAAGCTATACTCACCCCCGAGGCCCCGGCGTGGCTGCAGTGCTCGTTCCCGTCTGGTTCCTGGCTGCCGGCATATCGCGAGACAGAGCGGTGAAGGGCCTGCGGTCACATGACTGTGACGTCACCGCAGGTCCTCAAGCGATGCCGGCATTCAGAGACAAGCCGCCGGACAGGTGAATATAACTTTGTTATTTTATTCTTTTTTTACAGGTACAATGGTACCCAGGTCTGGATGAGAGTCTCCTCTCCTCCAGAACTGGGTACCATAAGCACATAGAGACGCATAGAAGCCGCTTGTACAAATGTACAGTCGCGGTTTCTATGCGTCTCAATGCAAGTCAATGGCGGGAGTTCCACTGCGCTTCCGCAAAATTAAATGACATGCTGCGGATTTTTGTACGCAGCATAAACGCTGCGGAAAAATCCGCAGCATGTGCATAGAACATGCGGAATCCCCTTGGGGACCATGGGGTGCGGATTACCTAGCGTTTCACAAGCGTTTCAAGTATAAACGCTTGAAAAACGCTACGTGGGCACACAGCCTGAAGAACGCTTCACTTCCGCATGTCCCTGGCAGGAAGATGCATGTACGATCTGCATGCGTTTTTTTCTGCCAGGGAGACGCAGAAACGCTCAGGAAAAAATCCTGAGCATTTCTGCATCGTGGGCACATAGCCTAAGACTAACAAACATCCTCCTTAATCCAAACCTCACACCTCCGTCTCCAAGACTTCTCTCGTGCCGCGCCAGTTTTCTGGAATGCACTGCCCCAAACGATCTGACTAATATCTAGCCCCCATGTCTTCAAATGTGCTTTAAAAACACATGTGTTTAGACAAGCCTATCACCTCAACTCACCAATCTAACTCTCCCCTGTTCTCTCCTAAATATTAATCTTAACCTGCTCCTGTCTATTCATTTGTCTCCACATCCTCCATGCACCAAATAGCACACGGTAACTGCTTTTAGAAAGATACTGGCTGACGACCATGTTCTACCTATTGTGTCCTCCCATTTCCATGTAGATTGTAAGCAGGCCCCTCACTCCTCATGTAACTGTTGAAATGTGATACATTGTATTGTTTTTAATGTCTGTATATGTCCCTACTTAATTGTAAAGAGCTGCGGAATATGTTGGCGCTATATAAATAAAAACAATGATTAAGAACTTTTAGTTCGAAGCGCGTTTGCTGTTCTTCTCCAAGGTGGACTTTTAAAATATTTTTTGCATGACCCAATAAAATATGGATTTTAGAAGATTTGTTCAGCTGGATCTTCCTGGTTCCTCATTGTTCGTCTGGTAGCACTCCTGGCTCCGTGCTGTTGATCTAGGTGGGTGAGCTGATTTTTTCCTTTCTCTTCCTTTATATTATAGAGCAGCATCAGGAGGCTAAACGCAGCAACAGAAAACCTGGCACAGCTTTTTCCTTAATGTGGCAGCTGTGAGCTCTGTATGTAGTGAGAGACTTAGATTAAACTATTTAAAAGCAGGCAAGTCCTCCTCATGCAGATTAAATGGGTTGCTCAGGATCGATTTGTTAGCTTCTTCACAGGAGAGTTTATCAATTTTAAAATTGATGGGCGTCCAACAACCAATCAGCTGAACACTGCTCCTACAGCAACCAAAACTAAGCAATGTACAGGGTCGAACACCGCACCCCATTCATTTATAAGTGCCCAATGCTTAGTACTGTGCTTGATCTCCCATTCACTTGGAGTATTCAACAGTAGACACTAAGCAATGTACAGCGCGGCTGTGTTTCGTCCAGTACCAGCTGAAAACCGCTACTACAGTGGTTTTCAGCCGATTGGTGGGGGTTGCTGGGCATAACTTTCAGGAATGTCAAATTGATTACTTAGCAGAAATGCCAGTTCTGGATGATCTCTTTACAAACAGCTACCGTATGTCCCCTTAATTAGGCTGCATAACTGCATACAACACAGACACCTTCTTATATGGTTGATGTAAAGACCCGTGGTCTTCCGTGGGTGTAACGCTACTCAGACAACACAGGGTGAGGGTAAAACAGCGTGGCAATACTTTATCGAACCAGAAAGCGGACAATAAACTCACAGAACAGTCCCAGCCAATACTCAAGATGATACAACATTACACACTCTCACCCTTCCGTCTCTGCCCGCCTGGGATAGAACAGCTGCGACTTTGGAGACTTCCAGGGCCGACTACCTCAACCAGTGGCCTCCCGCTTCTGGCGGGCCCCCACAGAGAGAAGGTAACGGCAAGCTTAAGAAGCTAGTAGTCCATAAAGTTACAAGGACAGGAGACCCAAGAGTCCCACCCTGGCCTCTCCGAATGTCTGTGGGTTGCAGGTGACCGGTGGGTCCCTCCTGGCAACCCCAAACAGCATATCCATAGTCTCTCTGATGGTCAATGGAGCAGATCCGTATCTTTCCAGTCAGGGCCGGTACCCTTGGACTAGAATCATGTAGAATACAAGCCTGTATCTCTTTGGATGCCATGCTATAGACCTACTTTCCTGGAGGAGGTCTCTCATTCTCCTTGTAAAGTCTTTCTGATTCTCTGTCCCAAGTCTGACAGCTACAAAAACACATGCCCCTTCAGCTTCTCTGGGCTCAGCCCCCTGAATGGCAGAACTGTTCTCACCTTCACCCCCCCCCCATCCCATCCAAAGCTAAGTGTGCATTAGTGGAGGTATCTTTCTCAGGTGGACAGCATCACCTGGGTCTACATGTGAGACTCCCTGTGGTGAAGGCACCGCCGGATCTTCTTTCAACACTTACACAATGTGCCTAAAAGATTTTTGAACAATGGTTAGAGGCTCCTGAGATACTAATGAGATTAGTGGAATGCTGGACGCTTTACAAGTTAAATTAGTGTGCATAAACTGACGAACAAGCAGAACATTAATAAAACACAGCCAGTAATCTGTAATAAAACACAATAAAGCATTTCTCTTGGATTAACAAATCTAGATGTCTGGCTAATTAAGATTATAGGCTGTATCGTCACAGTTGATAAATAATAGCACTCTATATTTTGTAAAGCTTAAGTTACTGGTTAGAGGTGAACAAATGTTTAGTGCCATTTGTTTCATTGGTTTGATGCCCATTAAGATACACTGATGAATTCACCATGTTCGAGATCCACTTTTGGGAATTTAAAAAGGAAATTTGTGGATCAGCGACTCGACAATACGCCAATACAAATTAATGAGTATATACTGAATCCTCCCTGAATAGAGGCATAAAGTTCTAATTAAAATGGGTTATAACGGAATTTGGTTATTTTTTGCTACGATGTTAACACCTTACAGGCAAGTAGTTGCTAGACTGACCGTTCTGCCCATCTCTGCCAATCAGAGCAGTCACAGGCAGCACTTGCCAGCGATTCTCGTGGCTCTGACCGTGCAGATTTTTCACTTCCACTCCGCCCTGTCAATGGGCTGTCACTTCCCATGTTATGCTGATAGGCAGTGGGAAGCCAGCTGTCAAACTGCTTCATTACAACAACAGTGAAGCCCTGTTGACAGAGCAGACCTTAAAGGGGGTTGACCGGACCAAATCGATAAGTCTGCAGTCACTATGTGACTGCAGACTTATGAATCCCCCCAGTGCACGCATTCTGCGCTGTGGGGATTCGCCAGTTTATGACCCTGGACCGGAAGGTATGTATGAGTTATACATACTCCCGGCCAGAACCTGTCCAGTGGGCGCGCACAGAAAATGGCCGCATCACTAGACTGGGCGCAGCCTCGCTCTATACAGGTGTATGGAGCGAGGCTGCGCCCAATGGCAGAGAGTAAGTAAACCGCATACATACCCTCTGGTCCCGGCTCAGAAACCAGTGAATCCCTGCAGTGCGTGCGCTGGGGAGATTCATAAGTCTGCGGTCACACAGAGTGACTGCAGACTAATTGATTTGGACCGGACAACCCCTTTAAGAGAAGGCGCTGCTCTGTTGACAGCAGCGCAGAACAGGCAGTTAGTTAGTTAGTAACTACCTGCCTGTAGGTTCACAGCCCGATTAGGGAAAAAAAAAAAAGTGCTGGATAACCCCTTTGACATTTAGATACTGGATATAAACTGCCCTATCACAGTACATCCCAGAGAAGAGAAGCACACCTGACTTTGTGCTCTCCCCAAAACAAATGTTGTCATGGAGAGAAGGATTGGGCTGTTTGCATTTAAAGGGACTGTCGGCACAGACTGACTGTTCAAACCAAGTACAGGCGCTTGGTACATTATGGTGCAGCCAATAATTTACCTGCACCTTACCACCTCTCTCCACCCTTCTCTGGCTCTATGAAGCCAGGGCTGTCAAAGAAGAGGAGGGGGGGGGGGGGTGGAGACTGAGGGAAAAATCAGCAGGTGGGAAGGTGTATATAAATCATTGGCCCTGCCATGATGCACAAATCTCCTGTACTTGGTTTGAACAGTCATTCTGTGCTGACAGAGTCCCTTTAAACACCTATTCTTTTGCTCTCAAGACATATCTGAAAGCAGCTTTCTCCCCTCTCCTTATTGAAAATGTTCAGTTCGGACAAGATTTAATATGTATAGAAGAATCAAGAAAAGTGCATTTGTCAAAACATTATCTAATATGTACTGGGCACCTTTAGCACAAGAAACATTACCTCTTAATATGCATAAAAGATAGACAAGAGAAATAACCTGTGCTTACAAAGTGGAGCGTCAGCATATCTGCATTTTTTCGCTAATGCCAGTTTAAATATAAAAAATAAAAAAAGAGTGGCAGACATCTGCTTCAGGTGGTTTTGAGCCATGGGAGAGGAATAAAAAAAAATATGGTCTGCTGCTACTAGTTTTAGATAATATTCTGGAACAAAGCAAAAAGCTTGAGAGACTTATTACTTATACTCAACCTTTAGTGTTAGCTATTATTCAATTCTTAACTTGTGCTCCTCTCCTTGCGCTTCAATATCTGATCTCTCAAGCCACTCCATAATTCATGCTTCCTATACGGAGGCTGAACAGCAGATCTACTTAAATGTGCACCAAAGGTTTCACTCTTGTGATAAGAACATTAACACTGGCAGGCTTTTGCAAACAAACCTAGGCTATGCCAGCTGCCTGCTAATAAACCTGCTAACCTTCTGACTAACAGCCCAGCATAAGCATGCAAAGCACATTCACATCTGCAGTCACAAGTGTAAACTACAAAAGTAGCAAATGTACAATGCAGCCACTAAGATAATACATTTCTACTGTCTCTACCAATGGACTGAAAAGTTACAGAACAGCAAAATCTTCAATACTAGGCTAAGAGGGGGATTGAAACACATAGGTAGCAAAAAAAAAAAAAACACACTAAACACCTTGCGAGAGAAGCATATAAATTAATGTGAACCTATCCTGAAATAAGCTCATGTGATAAGCTTATAGACACCAGGAATGTAAAATTTGTAAATGTGAATTTTACTAATCAGAGCTTTCAAGGATAGATAACATAAACCAGCACCTTACTGTAAACATTAAGAGGCCTCATGAGGTTTTAGTAGCTAGGCAGATGCTACTGTATGTTACTTCCACTGCTTCGAGAGAGCGTTTTGGCAATACGGTACATGGAGATTTTCTCTCTTAAACTGCCATTACTAAACTTTATTGATAGATACATATTACAGGCCACGTTGAAGGGAACAGGTCATCATTGCAGCCAGGTATACTTTTCTCTAAAACGCTCAGGCGTTTCACAGAAGATACACTTCAAGGATTTGGGAGGGGACTATAGCCAGACACTAGAGTAGTCCAGTCCGGCCCTGCGGGTACTTCCCAGTTCTCCCGCTAAGGGAGAAACTTATAAATCACCTGTAGCAGCGCTGGCAGAAATCAGCCAGGGCTGCACTGTACTAGGCTTATCTCTGGCTCTTCAAAGTAGGTTTTCCCTGAAACATCAGAGTTTCAGAGAAAAAGATACCTAGCTGCAATCGAACAGTTAGGCTGTGTGCCCACGACGTGTTTTTGGTGCGTATTTGCAGCGCGTAAACGCTCCAGAAACGCATTGCATACCTTATCCCATGACTTCCTATGACATTCTGCAAGTTCTGTGCACATGGTCAGGATTTTTTCGCAGATTTTACTCGCAGAAAAAAAAATACAGACATGACTAGTTCTTGTGCGTTTCTGCATGCGTATTTGCGTATACAATGCATTGGAAAAACGCATGGCAAATACGCACGTAAAAACCACATGCGTTTTTCTGCCAAGGAGATGCAGAAATGCTCAGGAAAATTTCTGCATCGTGGGCATTAAGCCTTAGGCTCGGATTTATGCTGCCCGCAGTTTCGGTAGCATGAATTACGTGACAGGTTCCCTTTGAGTAATGCTGACCTGTGTGGGTTCAAGTCCAGTGACCCTATCCAATCACTCAAACTCCTCACACAGAATGGTGTATTGGCTCAATAGAAAGTGTAGAAATGTCTGCACTGCTGAGGATACTTAAGCTTAAGGCTGCGTGCCCACTATGCGTTTTTCAAGCGTTTTTGCGGCAGAATTTCAGCAGCGAAAACGCTTAAAAAACGCTTGGTAATAAGTGCGCCATGGTCCCCAATGATAATCCGCATGTGCTATGCACATGCTGTGGAAATTTCCGCTGCAGATTATCATCACGGAAAAATAATTATTATGTCCATTAATTTTGCGGACACGCAGCATAATTGCCGCCATTGACTTGCATTGAAACGCATAATATCCGTGTCAGTACATTTGCACACACGGATATTATGCGATTTTATGTGCGGATGGTACCCAAGTTTGGAGAAGAGGAGACTCTCCTCCAGACCCAGGTACCATAGAACCTGTTAAAAAAAAAAAATAAAATAAAAAATAAAGATTATACTTACCTTCCGATGGCCGGTATTTTCTCCGCTCCCGTCCGGTCTGTTGTATGGGTCGCGGTGGTGTGAAGGACCTGCCATGACGTCATTTAGTCTGGGTGCCATCGGAAGGTAAGTATAATCTTTATTTTTTACCATTCTTATTCTTTTTTTTTTTTTTTAACTATTACTTGGTCACACTATATAAATCCATGCCGGTTGCATGGATCCAAGTGATGCTAAAATCACTTGGAAAAGCGCTTGATAACCCGCATGCAGAAATGCATGCAAGGACGCTTCACAAACGCTTCTACCTGGCAGGAAAAATACATGTAAAATCCGCATGCGTTTTTCCTGCCAGGGAGAAGCAGAAAAAATATGCAGCACTTCTGCATTGGGGCACTTAGCCTAAGAGGGGAAACCATCAAAAAATGAACAATTGTTTAGTTCAGATTTTTGTGTTACATGCTTTTTTTTTTTTTTTTTTTTTTTTTTTTTTTTTTTTTTTTAAAAACATTTTTGCTCATTTTTATATTTTACCACATCACTATATTAAAGAAAAAAAATTAGTAATTTTTAAAGTGGCCAATGGGACTTCCTGCCGTTTCATGAGGCGTTTGCAGCAGGCTCCTTATCTGCAAATGCAGGATCCACCAATCAAAATAGCGTAGTCACATTTGACCCTGCTCCACCTCCGTTCACAATGACATTTGCACACGCTCATTAGATGCTTCAGAGCTAAAGATGGAGGTCAGAGCAGTTTCATTGTGGCTATTATCTGTATTTCCTGAAACACCTACTGGGATGTGTGAGCTGTCGGCAGGTGACAGTCTCCTCTCAATATGGAAGGGAGTAACGCAAAATAAACCTTTAACATATGTTGTAGCCTATATCAAACACTTTCATAAACGCAGTTAAACTTTAAGGTCACGTGCACACTTTCAGTAGTGAGTTTTTTACCTCAGCATTTGTAAGCCAATCCAGGAGTGGGTGAAAAATACAAAAGTGGTGACGTGTTTCTATTATTCTTTTCCTCTGATTGTTCCTCTCCTGATTTTGGCTTAAATACTGACCAAATACTGATGTGTGCACAAGGCCTTAGGGAACCTGTCCTCAGGTTCAAGCTGCCCAGACCACAATTATAGTCAGTCACGTTTTACTTTGTAGCGTTTCATAGTAAACACTTTGACAAGCTGACTGGGGACTGCCCTGGCTGACTAGTCCTGTGTGGTCTCCAGCGGGCTTCTCCTCACCCTTGTCAGTAGACACAAAATTGAGTAATGCATGTGTGAATAGAGCCTAAAATTATTACATGCATAAGCACTTAACCTAAAAGTTTATGCACATTGACAAGCCAGCTCATGCCGTAGTCAATGGAGAACATAAATTATATAATTTATACTACATAGCACAACTCTAATTCTCATCCATCAGACAGTCAAAAAAAAAATAGCGTAAACAAATCCCAAATAGTGATCAGATCCATTTGTCATGATTCTAAGGTTCCCTTTAACCCTTCAGAGCAGGACTATGTAGCAATCTAATAAAAAAAAAAAAAAGATTAATTCAATTCTGATAAATAAATCTCTCAGCACAGAGAGAGATAAAGATAAATATATTTATCTCTCTATAATATATATATATATATATATCTATCTCTCTCTATAATATATATATATATATATATATATCTCTCTCTATAATATATATATATATATATATATATATCTCTCTCTATAATATATATATATATATATATATATATATCTCTATCTATATCTCTATAATATATATATATATATATATATATATATATATATATATATATATATATATATATATATATATATATATATATATATATATATATATATATATATATTTTTTTTTTTTTATTAGAGGTATAACCACTTGTGACTACAGTATGTGTATAAACCAGGGTTTCTCAAACCGTTTCTGCCTGGGCCCTGCCAAACAGGCCAAGGTGACGCCAGGCCCCGCCAAGGTAAAAATAAGCTATGTTTAAATTAGAAATAAAAATTAATTCAGTTAAGGGGGGGGCAGACAGACTGTAGAGGGCCCCTCATAGCTCATCAGAAAACACCCATTTTTTCTCTAACAAACCAGCTGTAATTAGAGCTATAGTCCATGCCCCTGTGTGTAATCTAATGGATAGTAGGACCAGTAACAGTGACCCCTGACAGAGCAGACACGTGCAGCTGCGCAGGTTACGCTGATGGCATGTCTGCCCTTGGTCCTGTCCAAGGTTACGGTGGCATGCTGCGGGACAGTACCAGCCCAAAGGACGGTGCAGCAAAGAGAACTTCTAAAAGTAGAGACCAGCAGAAGTCTCACTACCTTATGTAATGGGCTCACACTGCCATGTTGGTGGCACCTGTAGATGGCACACTGCACTCCAATATCACATATGATACTACACCTGTGCAGGTGACATACAGCAGGCTGGTGACCTTTGAGCCTGCCATTAGTGTCAGTGCGGGTGACCTTGATGAGGTGCCTCTGGTCACACTGCAGACCACACTAACCCTGCTGGCAATGGGAGCAGGTGAGCAGCTGAGCCATTGTGTGCTGTCCCACAGGCCTTCCCCCACAGCTGTTAGCTTGGCACATGTCACCATGAGGGGGTCACATTCTGCCCGCAGCCACGTGCCTGAGGTCACCCCGCGGCCTCCATATACACGGAGGACTATACGAGGCTATGTATAGGAATAGCTCCAGTCTATTTATAGGCACCAGGCCGAGACTAAGTGCCCGCTGTCTGCGGGACGCCACCCCGGCCAGGCACTGCCAGCCCTGCACGTGTAGTACGCCCACAGCCGGGAAATCACAGCGCCCCGCTCCTCTGCTGACACCACCCCTCCTGTGTACTGACACACGTGGGCGCCCAGAAGGACACACTGAGGAGAGTGGTCACCCGGGCCGCGCAGGACGTCACTGAGGCAACTATCGTCCTGTACAGACGAGGCAGAGGCAGCACAAGCCGGGCAACTCACCGGCTACACCGGGAATCCTCGGAGAGCACACTTCCCAGCCATGGAGGAGGCAACAGCTGCAAATAAGCGGGCCGCACTGCAACACACTGGTAGGAGCGCGCCCTCTCCCTACACCGGCACACAGCGGCCTCGGACTCGGACTCACCTAAGCGGAGCGCTTACGGCTTACTGCTCCGAACACCGTCTGAGGGGCGTGAAAGCCGAAGGAGGAGCATGTGTGCTTCTTTCCACGCCTCGACCAATCAGCTTCCAGGTGTCAGGCTGCGTCACAAAGAGCGGAAGTAAAAGCACAACACATCGCACATTAGTTGGAGACGGAGAGCGGGCCGCACTCGAACTTGAACGTGTTACGTCAGGGAGGAATCTTGTGACGTCGCTTCCTCTTCCTATCTGGGATGGAGCATACTGTATCGTGTTGCTGTACAGTGTGACTGGCGGTATCGCGATAGGGACATCCCTGGCATGGAGCATACTATACAGTGTTTCTACACAGTGTGACTGACGCTATCGCTATAGGGACATCCCTGGCATGGAGCATACTGTACAGTGTTTCTACACAGTGTGACTGACGCTATCGCTATAGGGACATCCCTGGCATGGAGCATACAATACAGTGTTTCTACACAGTGTGACTGACTCTATCGCTATAGGGACATCCCTGGCATGGAGCATACTGTACAGTGTTTCTATACAGTGTGACTGACGCTATCGCTATAGGGACATCCCTGGCATGGAGCATACTGTACAGTGTGACTGACGCTATCGCTATAGGGACATCCCTGGCATGGAGCATACTGTACAGTGTTTCTATACAGTGTGACTGACACTATCGCTATAGGAACATCCCTGGCATGGAGCATACTGTACAGTGTTTCTATACAGTGTGACTGACGCTATCGCTATAGGGACATCCCTGGCATGGAGCATACTATACAGTGTTTCTATACAGTGTGACTGACGCTATCGCTATAGGGACATCCCTGGCATGGAGCATACTATACAGTGTTTCTATACAGTGTGACTGACGCTATCGCTATAGGGACATCCCTGGCATGGAGCATACTATACAGTGTCTCTATACAGTGTGACTGACGCTATCGCTATAGGGACATCCCTGGCATGGAGCATACTATACAGTGTCACTATACAGTGTGACTGACGCTATCGCTATAGGGACATCCCTGGCATGGAGCATAATATACAGTGTTACTATACAGTGTGACTGACGCTATCGCTATAGGGACATCCCTGGCATGGAGCATACAATACAGTGTTTCTACACAGTGTGACTGACGCTGTCGCTATAGGGACATCCCTGGCATGGAGCATACTATACAGTGTTTCTATACAGTGTGACTGACGCTATAGGGACATCCCTGGCATGGAGCATACTATACAGTGTTTCTATACAGTGTGACTGACGCTATCGCTATAGGGACATCCCTGGCATGGACGCTGTTCCCCTCACCTCTCTGCTCCGTGCCCGGCGTCCTCCTCCCGCTCTGCTGGCAGCGCGCGCTCCTTCCCGGCCACTGTGCTTAGGGCGCGCGCGCGCGCTCTCCCTCCCTCTTAAAGGGGCTGCGCGCGCCGTCCTAAGGAGTCCCCGGCCAATGGCCTGAGGACTTCACCATATATAAGGCACCTCCTCCAAAATGGAGGTGCCCGAGCAATGTTGTTGCACTGTTCACTACTCTGCTTCAGCCCTCAGGTCCCGTTGCCAGTTACCTGCCAGATACCTGCCAGATTCCTGCCAGCTTGCTGTCTTATTCCTGCCTGATTATCTGCTACCTGCCTGCTAGTCTGAGGTCCGACGGTCTGCCTTACTACTCCTGTCAGTCTGTCTAAGGACCAGCCTGTCCGCTCACCTGGGAGCGCACTTCAGCTATCTGCCTGCTTGCCTGAGGTCCGACGGTCTGCCTTCCAACTCCTGTCAGTCTGTCTATGGACCAGCTTGCCTGCTCACCTGGGAGCACACATCTGCTACCTGCCTGCTAGCCTACCTGGAGGCTCCGCCGTCACGTGCTGTGACCACCTGCCTGTCCAGTGACTCCTGCCCGCTCACCTGGGAGCGCTCATCTGCTGCCTGTCTGCTAGCCTACCTGGAGGCTCTGCCGTCACGTGCTGTGACCACCCGCCTGTCCAGAGACTTCTGCCCGCTCACCTGGGAGCGCTCATCTGCCGCCTGTCTGTTGGTCTTCCTGGAGGCTCCGCCGTCACATGCTGTGACCACCCGTTCATCCAGAGACTCTCGCCTGCTCACCTGGGAGCTCACGTCTATCATCAGCCACCACAGGTCGTACCAACCCTTTACCCAGAGACTGCCCCGGTCACTTGCCGTGACCATCTGCCCGTTCATCCAGAGACTGCCCCGGTCACTTGCCGTGACCATCTGCCCGTTCATTCAGAGACTGCCCCGGTCACTTGCCGTGACCATCTGCCCGTTCATCCAGAGACTGCCCCGGTCACTTGCCGTGACCTCCAGCCCGTTCACTCAGAGACTGTCCCGGTCACCTGCTGTGACTCCCTGCCCGTCTTCCCTGGTCGCCACCCGCTCCCTTACAAGGACAGCCCCCTTGTATAGTAGCTCAGAGGTTCCGCCTCCCAGACCCGTTACAGTTTGCTCGGGCCATGGAACCCGGTGGCACCCAAGCTCTCTCGCTTTCGGACCTACGTCATGAACTGTCCCGTCAGAGGTCCCAACAGGAGTCCATCCTGAGTCATCTGCGGAATGTCAACTCTTTCCTGGACACTCTGACTGCTCCACCAGCAACCACCGCTAGTGTCATGACTCGCAGCCCGGCAGCGCCGCTGCCCACCAATACCATGGCATCCTGCCCCGGACCCCGGCTTTCTACACCTCCACGCTTCGGAGGCGACCCCGCTCAAGCTAGGGGCTTCATAAACCAGTGCACCCTGCACTTTGAACTATTGTCCCACCAGTTTAACTCCGACCGGGCCAAAATTGCCTTCATCATGTCCCATCTCACCGGGGAGGCCCTGGCCTGGCTAAATCCTCTATGGGAGAGAGGAGACCCCCTGGTGTCCGACTTGCCTGCCTTTCTCACGGCTTTCCGGAAAGTCTTCGACGAACCCGGACGGAAGACCTCATCCGCATCATCTCTGCTGCGCCTCCGTCAGGGAAATCTCACCGTGGGCCAATATGCCATACGGTTCCGTACCCTTGCCTCGGAGCTGGCCTGGGATAACGACGCTCTGGTATCCGTCTTCTGGGAGGGTCTGTCCGGCTGTATTAAAGATGAACTTGCCGGTCGGGACATTCCTACCACTCTCGATGACCTAATAACTCTTGCCACCCAGATTGACCTACGGTTCCAGGAGCGTTCCAAAGAGGTCACCCGTGAGAGGAGGTTTCCACGTCTAGCTCCTACTCTTCAGAAACCCGTCACTCCCTCCGTCTCTCCCCAGGTACACTCTCCTGAGCCTACGCAGGTAGACCAGACCAAGATGGTCAAAACCCGTCAGGACTTACGCCGTGCCGAGGGGAGCTGCTTCTACTGTGGCAGTAAGGAGCACCGGATCCGTACCTGTCCGGAGAGGTCGGGAAACGCCTGTGTCTAGGTTCGCTCAGAGAGGTCGACCTAGACAAGAATAAATCCTCTCCATCTCTGCTGCTGTCAGTCTCAATTATCTGCGGGGAGAATCGTTATTTCGAACTAGCCCAACTTGACTCTGGAGCGGCCGGGAATCTTATTTCACAGGCCCTGGTAGAAAAATACCGCATTCCCACCAAACCTCTGGCTATACCATTATCTGTCGCTGCTGTGGATGGGGGCCTCTTACCACGTCCCATCCAACTCATCACCGAATCCGTAACTCTGCAGGTGGGAATGCTGCATTCTGAGAGCATCTCTTTTCATGTTCTGCCTGGACTCTCTCACGCCCTCTTACTAGGTCTACCTTGGCTCCAGAGACATGCACCCGTGCTTGACTGGCAGACCGGAGAAGTCCTTCGCTGGGGACAGGACTGTCATAAGACTTGTTTGGTTCCTGTTCATCCCGCCCGTCCTTCTCCTACCCCAGCTAATCTACCTGGACTTCCGATTCCTTATTGGTCTTATGCTGATGTCTTTAATAAAAAGGAAGCAGAGACACTACCCCCTCATAGACCATACGACTGCCCTATCGACCTGTTACCTGGTACTACTCCTCCCCGTGGGCGTATTTATCCATTATCCGCTGCTGAGACCCGGTCGATGTCCGAATATATTGAGGAGAATCTGGCCAGGGGATTCATCCGGAAATCTACCTCCCCGGCGGGAGCAGGCTTCTTTTTCGTCAAAAAGAAGGACGGCTCTCTCCGTCCCTGTATAGACTATAGAGGCCTTAACCAGATCACGGTGAAGAATAAGTACCCCCTTCCGCTCATTCCGGAGTTATTTGATCGTCTGAGGGGGGGCTAGAATCTTCACCAAACTGGACCTCCGTGGGGCGTACAACCTGGTTCGTATCCGTCAGGGGGATGAATGGAAGACGGCATTCAACACCTGGGACGGCCACTATGAATATCTGGTAATGCCCCTTGGTCTCTGTAATGCTCCTGCCGTCTTTCAAGAGTTGGTCAATGACATCTTCCGGGACCTTCTCTACTCCTGCGTAGTGGTGTACCTGGACGACATCTTGGTCTTCTCTCCGGATCTCCAGACTCACCGGAGGGACGTTCGTCAGGTCCTGCTCAGGCTCAGGCAGAATCACCTCTTCGCTAAATACGAGAAGTGCCTCTTTGAGCAGACCTCGCTTCCGTTTTTGGGCTACATTATTTCTCAGACCGGCCTACGAATGGATCCAGAGAAACTGTCTGCCATCGAGAAATGGCCTCGACCGGAGGGGTTGAAGGCCATTCAGCGATTCCTGGGCTTCGCTAACTACTACCGCCTCTTCATACCACACTTCTCTTCCCGGACTGCCCCAATTTCCGCGCTCACCCGTAAGGGTACTAATCCCAAAGAGTGGCCGCCCGAAGCAGAGGAGGCCTTTCTTTCCCTAAAACAGGCCTTCTCTTCCGCCCCGGTGCTGCACCGCCCAGACGGCAACAAGCAGTTCTTCCTGGAAGTTGACGCCTCCTCCTCTGGAGCCGGAGCGGTACTTACTCAAAAATCATCTTCCGGGAGAATGCTAACTTGTGGCTTCTTCTCCAAACTCTTCTCCTCTTCTGAGCGCAACTATTCCATAGGAGACCGAGAGTTATTGGCCATCAAGCTGGCGTTGGAGGAGTGGCGTTACCTACTCGAGGGGGCTCTTCACCCGGTAATAATTTACACTGACCACAAGAACTTGGCTTACCTCCAGCATGCCCAGAGACTTAACCCGCGCCAAGCCCGGTGGTCCTTGTTTTTTGCTCGCTTTGATTTTGTTCTTCATTTTCGCCCGGCTGACAAAAACGTCAAAGCAGACGCCTTGTCCCGATCCTTTCTGGTGTCCGATCTCGAGGAAGAACCTAAACATATCATCGATCCCGCCAGAGTAATGCAGGTGGCTCCCGTGAGTCTAAATCGTCTCTCTCCCGGTAAGACGTTTGTTTCAGTACCTGATCGGAAGAAGATCCTACACTGGGGCCATTCGTCTAAACTAGCTGGCCACGCCGGTCAGAAAAAGACCCTCCAGCTTATTGCCCGGCACTACTGGTGGCCTACCCTGCACAAGGACGTAATAGACTTTGTTTCTGCCTGTGTGTCCTGCGCCCGCAACAAAGTCCCGAGACACCTGCCAGCCGGTCGCCTCCTTCCGCTTCCTGTGCCTGCTGCCCCCTGGCAGCATATTGCTATGGACTTCATAACTGATCTCCCCGTCTCCGCCGGTTGTACGGTCATTTGGGTGGTCGCGGATCGCTTTTCCAAGATGGCTCACTTTATTCCCCTGCCAGCCCTCCCGTCTGCACCCGAGCTGGCTAAAGACTTTATCCGCCACATCTTCCGTCTTCATGGCCTGCCCCTCCACATCGTGTCGGATCGTGGGGTACAGTTCACCTCACGTTTCTGCAGAGCCACTTGTAAACTGCTAGACGTCACCCTGGACTTCTCTTCCGCTTACCACCCACAGTCCAATGGTCAAGTGGAGCGGATCAATCAGAACCTGACCAGTTACCTCCGGCACTTCGTTAATGCCCATCATTCAGACTGGGTGGATCTCCTACCATGGGCCGAGTTCTCTTATAACAATCACGAGAGCGAATCCTCCTCCAAATCCCCGTTTTTTGTAGTCTTCGGTCAGCATCCTCGGATTCCTTTTCCTGTCTCCACCTCTGTGGACAACCCGGCTGCGGAATCTCTCGTTAGCAAATTTTCCTCCATTTGGGAGAGTACCCGATGCGCACTCCTTCAGTCGTCCGAACGGATGAAAAGACACGCTGACAAAAAACGCCTGGATCCTCCACAATTTCGTCCTGGAGATAAAGTCTGGCTCTCATCTAAATATGTCCGACTCAAGATACCTTCTTACAAGTTAGGGCCTCGGTTCATCGGTCCTCTGGAGGTCATCAGTCAGATCAACCCGGTGGCCTATAAATTGAAACTCCCGGCCAACTTACGGATCCCTAACTCCTTCCATGTATCTCTCCTCAAACCTGTGGTACTTAACTCTTTTTCCAAGTCTACAGGTACGCCTCCTGCTCCGGTTTCTGCTGAGGACGAGTTTGAGGTAGAGAACATTCTTGCCACCAAAAGGGTAAGAGGAAAGACCTTTTTTCTAGTAGATTGGAAGGGGTTTGGTCCTGAGGAGAGAACGTGGGAGCCCCGGGAGAACATCCATGCCCCTCTTATCCTAGCTAAATTTCTGTCTGGCCTAAAAAAGGGGGGGGTACTGTAGCGCCGGCGTCCCTGCCCTCTGCTAGGCAGGGACGCTGTTCCCCTCACCTCTCTGCTCCGTGCCCGGCGTCCTCCTCCCGCTCTGCTGGCAGCGCGCGCTCCTTCCCGGCCACTGTGCTTAGGGCACGCGCGCGCGCTCTCCCTCCCTCTTAAAGGGGCCGCGCGCGCCGTCCTAAGGAGTCCCCGGCCAATGGCCGGAGGACTTCACCATATATAAGGCACCTCCTCCAAAATGGAGGTGCCCGAGCAATGTTGTTGCACTGTTCACTACTCTGCTTCAGCCCTCAGGTCCCATTGCCAGTTACCTGCCAGATTCCTGCCAGCTTGCTGTCTTATTCCTGCCTGATTATCTGCTACCTGCCTGCTAGTCTGAGGTCCGACGGTCTGCCTTACTACTCCTGTCAGTCTGTCTAAGGACCAGCCTGTCCACTCACCTGGGAGCACACATCTGCTACCTGCCTGCTTGCCTGAGGTCCGACGGTCTGCCTTCCAACTCCTGTCAGTCTGTCTATGGACCAGCTTGCCTGCTCACCTGGGAGCACACATCTGCTACCTGCCTGCTAGCCTACCTGGAGGCTCCGCCGTCACGTGCTGTGACCACCTGCCTGTCCAGTGACTCCTGCCCGCTCACCTGGGAGCGCTCATCTGCTGCCTGTCTGCTAGCCTACCTGGAGGCTCTGCCGTCACGTGCTGTGACCACCCGCCTGTCCAGAGACTTCTGCCCGCTCACCTGGGAGCGCTCATCTGCCGCCTGTCTGTTGGTCTTCCTGGAGGCTCCGCCGTCACATGCTGTGACCACCCGTTCATCCAGAGACTCTCGCCTGCTCACCTGGGAGCTCACGTCTATCATCAGCCGCCACAGGTCGTACCAACCCTTTACCCAGAGACTGCCCCGGTCACTTGCCGTGACCATCTGCCCTTTCATCCAGAGACTGCCCCGGTCACTTGCCGTGACCATCTGCCCGTTCATTCAGAGACTGCCCCGGTCACTTGCCGTGACCATCTGCCCGTTCATCCAGAGACTGCCCCGGTCACTTGCCGTGACCTCCAGCCCGTTCACTCAGAGACTGTCCCGGTCACCTGCTGTGACTCCCTGCCCGTCTTCCCTGGTCGCCACCCGCTCCCTTACAAGGACAGCCCCCTTGTATAGTAGCTCAGAGGTTCCGCCTCCCAGACCCGTTACAGTTTCTATACAGTGTGACTGACGCTATAGGGACATCCCTGGCATGGAGCATACTATACAGTGTTTCTATACAGTGTGACTGACGCTATCGCTATAGGGACATCCCTGGCATGGAGCATACTATACAGTGTTTCTACACAGTGTGACTGACGCTATCGCTATAGGGACATCCCTGGCATGGAGCATACTATACAGTGTTTCTACACAGTGTGACTGACGCTATCGCTATAGGGACATCCCTGGCATGGAGCATACTATACAGTGTTTCTATACAGTGTGACTGGCGCTATCGCTATAGGGACATCCCTGGCATGGAGCATACAATACAGTGTTTCTATACAGTGTGACTGGCGCTATCGCAATAGAGACATCCCTGGCATGGAGCATACTATACAGTGTTACTATACAGTGTGACTGACGCTATCGCTATAGGGACATCCCTGGCATGGAGCATACTATACAGTGTTTCTATACAGTGTGACTGACGCTATCGCTATAGGGACATCCCTGGCATGGAGCATACTATACAGTGTTTCTACACAGTGTGACTGACGCTGTCGCTATAGGGACATCCCTGGCATGGAGCATACTATACAGTGTTTCTACACAGTGTGACTGACGCTATCGCTATAGGGACATCCCTGGCATGGAGCATACTATACAGTGTTTCTATACAGTGTGACTGACGCTATAGGGACATCCCTGGCATGGAGCATACTATACAGTGTTTCTATACAGTGTGACTGACGCTATCGCTATAGGGACATCCCTGGCAGGGAGCATACTATACAGTGTTTCTACACAGTGTGACTGACGCTATCGCTATAGGGACATCCCTGGCATGGAGCATACTATACAGTGTTTCTATACAGTGTGACTGACGCTATCGCTATAGGGACATCCCTGGCATGGAGCATTCTATACAGTGTTTCTATACAGTGTTTCTATACAGTGTGACTGACGCTATCGCTATAGGCACATCCCTGGCATGGAGCATACTATACAGTGTTTCTATACAGTGTGACTGACGCTATCGCTATAGGGACATCCCTGGCATGGAGCATACTATACAGTGTTTCTACACAGTGTGACTGACGCTATCGCTATAGGGACATCCCTGGCATGGAGCATACTATACAGTGTTTCTATACAGTGTGACTGACGCTTTCGCTATAGGGACATCCCTGGCATGGAGCATACTATACAGTGTTTCTATACAGTGTGACTGACGCTATCGCTATAGGGACATCCCTGGCATGGAGCATACTATACAGTGTTACTATACAGTGTGACTGACGCTATCGCTATAGGGACATCCCTGGCATGGAGCATACTATACAATGTTTCTATACAGTGTGACTGACGCTATCGCTATAGGTACATCCCTGGCATGGGCCATACTATATCGTGTTACTATACAGGGTCACTGGAGCTATCGTGATAGGGACATCCCTGTCATGGAGCATACTATGCAGTGTCAATATACAGTGTGACTGGCGCTATAGCTATAGGGACATCCCTGGCATGGAGCATACTGTACAGTGTCACTATACAGTGTGACTGGAGCTATCGTGATAGGGACATCCCTGGCATGGAGCATACTATTCAGTGTCACTATACAGTGTGACTGGAGCTATTGCGATAGGGACATCCCTGGCATGGAGCATACTATACAGTGTTACTGTACAGTGTGACTGGAGATATCGCGATAGAGACATCCCTGGCATGGAGCATACTATACAGTGTTACTATACAGTGTGACTGACACTATCGCTATAGGGACATCCCTGGCATGGAGCATACTATACAGTGTTACTATACAGTGTGACTGACGCTATCGCTATAGGGACATCCCTGGCATGGAGCATACTATACAGTGTTTCTATACAGTGTGACTGACGCTATCGCTATAGGGACATTCCTGGCATGGAGCATACTATACAGTTTTTCTATACAGTGTGACTGACGCTATCGCTATAGGGACATCCCTGGCATGGAGCATACTATACAGTGTTTCTACACAGTGTGACTGACGCTATCTCTATAGGGACATCCCTGGCATGGAGCATACTGTACAGTGTTTCTATACAGTGTGACTGGCGCTATCGCAATAGGGACATCCCTGGCATGGAGCATACTATACAGTGTTTCTATACAGTGTGACTGACGCTATCGCTATAGGGACATCCCTGGCATGGACCGTACTATATCGTGTTACTATACAGGGTCACTGGAGCTATCATGATAGGGACATCCCTGTCATGGAGCATACTATACAGTGTCACTATACAGTGTGACTGGCGCTATCGCAATAGGGACATCCCTGGCATGGAGCATACTATAGCGTGTTACAGTGTGACGGGCGGTATCGCGATGGGACATCCCTGGCATGGAGCATACTATATAGTGTTACTACACAGTGTGACTGAAGCTATCGCTATAG
This sequence comes from Phyllobates terribilis, assembly GCF_046119375.1. Classification (NCBI taxonomy): domain Eukaryota; kingdom Metazoa; phylum Chordata; class Amphibia; order Anura; family Dendrobatidae; genus Phyllobates; species Phyllobates terribilis. Next base: position 340,935,297 of record NW_027362762.1, on the reverse strand, counting down.
GGACATCCCTGGCATGGAGCATACTATACAGTGTTACTATACAGTGTGACTGAAGCTATCGCTATAGGGACATCCCTGGCATGGAGCATACTATACAGTGTTTCTACACAGTGTGACTGAGGCTATCGCTATAGGGACATCCCTGGCATGGAGCATACTATACAGTGTTACTATACAGTGTGACTGACGCTATCGCTATAGGGACATCCCTGGCATGGAGCATACTATACAGTGTTTCTACACAGTGTGACTGACGCTATCGCTATAGGGATATCCCTGGCATGGAGCATACTGTACAGTGTTTCTATACAGTGTGACTGGCGCTATCGCAATAGGGACATCCCTGGCATGGAGCATACTATACAGTGTTTCTATACAGTGTGACTGACGCTATCGCTATAGGGACATCCCTGGCATGGACCATACGATATCGTGTTACTATACAGGGTCACTGGAGCTATCGTGATAGGGACATCCCTGTCATGGAGCATACTATACAGTGTCAATATACAGTGTGACTGGCGCTATCGCATTAGGGACTTCCCTGGCATGGAGCATACTATACAGTGTTACTATACAGTGTGACTGGAGCTATCGCGATAGGGACATCCCCGGCATGGAGCATACTATACAGTGTTACTATACAGTGTGACTGACGCTATCGCTATAGGGACATCCCTGGCATGGAGCATACTATACAGTGTTTCTACACAGTGTGACTGACGCTATCGCTATAGGGACATCCCTGGCATGGAGCATACTATACAGTGTTACTATACAGTGTGACTGACGCTATCGGTATAGGGACATCCCTGGCATGGAGCATACTATACAGTGTTTCTACACCGTGTGACTGACGCTATCGCTATAGGGACATCCCTGGCATGGAGCACACTGTACAGTGTTTCTATACAGTGTGACTGGCGCTATCGCAATAGGGACATCCCTGGCATGGAGCATACTATACAGTGTTTCTATACAGTGTGACTGACGCTATCGCTATAGGGACATCCCTGGCATGGACCATACTATATCGTGTTACTATACAGGTTCACTGGAGCTATCGTGATAGGGACATCCCTGTCATGGAGCATACTATACAGTGTCAATATACAGTGTGACTGGCGCTATAGCAATAGGGACATCCCTGGCATGGAGCATACTATACAGTGTTACTATACAGTGTGACTGGAGCTATCGCGATAGGGACATCCCCGGCATGGAGCATACTATACAGTGTTACTATACAGTGTGACTGATGCTATCGCTATAGGGACATCCCTGGCATGGAGCATACTATACAGTGTCACTATACAGTGTGACTGGAGCTATCGTGATAGGGACATCCCTGTCATGGAGCATACTATACAGTGTCACTATACAGTGTGACTGGAGCTATCGCTATAGGGACATCCCTGGCATGGAGCATACTATACAGTGTTTCTATACAGTGTGACTGACGCTATCGCTATAGGGACATCCCTGGCATGGAGCATACTATACAGTGTTTCTACACAGTGTGACTGACGCTATCTCTATAGGGACATCCCTGGCATGGAGCATACTGTACAGTGTTTCTATACAGTGTGACTGGCGCTATCGCAATAGGGACATCCCTGGCATTGAGCATACTATACAGTGTTTCTACACAGTGTGACTGACGCTATCGCTATAGGGACATCCCCGGCATGGAGCATACTATACAGTGTTTCTACACTGTGTGACTGACGCTATCACTATAGGGACATCCCTGGCATGGAGCATGCTATACAGTGTTTCTACACAGTGTGACTGACGCTATCGCTATAGGGACATCCCTGGCATGGAGCATACTATACAGCGTTTCTATACAGTGTGACTGACGCTATCGCTATAGGGACATCCCTGGCATGGAGCATACTATACAGTGTTTCTACACAGTGTGACTGACGCTATCTCTATAGGGACATCCCTGGCATGGAGCATACTGTACAGTGTTTCTATACAGTGTGACTGGCGCTATCGCAATAGGGACATCCCTGGCATGGAGCATACTATACAGTGCTTCTATACAGTGCGACTGATGCTATCGCTATAGGGACATCCCTGGCATGGAGCATACTATACAGTGTTTCTACACAGTGTGACTGACGCTATCTCTTTAGGGACATCCCTGGCATGGAGCATACTGTACAGTGTTTCTATACAGTGTGACTGGCGCTATCGCAATAGGGACATCCCTGGCATAGAGCATACTATACAGTGTTTCTATACAGTGTGACTGACGCTATCGCTATAGGGACATCCCTGGCATGGACCATACTATATCGTGTTACTATACAGGGTCACTGGAGCTATCGTGATAGGGACATCCCTGTCATGGAGCATACTATACAGTGTCACTATACAGTGTGACTGGCGCTATCGCAATAGGGACATCCCTGGCATGGAGCATACTATAGCGTGTTACAGTGTGACGGGCGGTATCGCGATGGGACATCCCTGGCATGGAGCATACTATACAGTGTTACTACACAGTGTGACTGACGCTATCGCTATAGGGACATCCCTGGCATGGAGCATACTATACAGTGTTACTACACAGTGTGACTGACGCTATCGCTATAGGGACATCCCTGGCATGGAGCATACTATACAGTGTTTCTATACAGTGTGACTGACGCTATCGCTATAGGGACATCCCTGGCATGGAGCATACTATACAGTGTTTCTACACAGTGTGACTGACGCTATCGCTATAGGGTCATCCCTGGCATGGAGCATACTATACAGTGTTTCTACACAGCGTGACTGACGCTATCGCTATAGGGACATCCCTGGCATGGAGCATACTATACAGTGTTTCTACACAGTGTGACTGACGCTATCGCTATAGGGACATCCCCGGCATGGAGCATACTATACAGTGTTTCTACACAGTGTGACTGACGCTATCGCTATAGGGACATCCCCTGCATGGAGCATACTATACAGTATTTCTACACAGTGTGACTGACGCTATCGCTATAGGGACATCCCTGGCATGGAGCATACTATACAGTGTTTCTACACAGTGTGACTGACGCTATCGCTATAGGGACATCCCTGGCATGGAGCATAATATACAGTGTTTCTACACAGTGTAACTGACGCTATCGCTATTGGGACATCCCCGGCATGGAGCATCCTATACAGTGTTTCTACACAGTGTGACTGACGCTATCGCTATAGGGACATCCCTGGCATGGAGCATACTATACAGTTTTTCTATACAGTGTGACTGACGCTATCGCTATAGGGACATCCCTGGCATGGAGCATACTATACAGTGTTACTATACAGTGTGACTGACGCTATCGCTATAGGGACATCCCTGACATGGAGCATACTATACAGTGTTTCTACACAGTGTGACTGACGCTATCGCTATAGGGACATCCCTGGCATGGAGCATACTATACAGTGTGACTGACGCTATCGCTATAGGGACATCCCTGGCATGGAGCATACTATACAGTGTTTCTACACAGTATGACTGATGCTATCGCTATAGGGACATCCCTGGCATGGAGCATACTGTACAGTGTTTCTATACAGTGTGACTGGCGCTATCGCAATAGGGACATCCCTGGCATGGACCATACTATATCGTGTTACTATACAGGGTCACTGGAGCTATCGTGATAGGGACATCCCTGTCATGGAGCATACTATACAGTGTCACTATACAGGGTCACTGGAGCTATCGTGATAGGGACATCCCTGTCATGGAGCATACTATACAGTGTCACTATACAGTGTGACTGGCGCTATCGCAATAGGGACATCCCTGGCATGGAGCATACTATACAGTGTTACTATACAGTGTGACTGAAGCTATCGCAATAGGGACATCCCCGGCATGGAGCATACTATACAGTGTTACTATACAGTGTGACTGACGCTATCGCTATAGGGACATCCCTGGCATGGAGCATACTATACAGTGTTTCTACACAGTGTGACTGACGCTATCGCTATAGGGACATCCCCGGCATGGAGCATACTATACAGTGTTTCTACACAGTGTGACTGACGCTACCGCTATAGGGACATCCCCGGCATGGAGCATACTATAAAGTATTTCTACACAGTGTGACTGACGCTATCGCTATAGGGACATCCCTGGCATGGAGCATACTATACAGTGTTTCTACACAGTGTGACTGACGCTATCGCTATAGGGACATCCCTGGCATGGAGCATACTATACAGTGTTTCTACACAGTGTAACTGACGCTATCGCTATAGGGACATCCCCGGCATGGAGCATCCTATACAGTGTTTCTACACAGTGTGACTGACGCTATCGCTATAGGGACATACCTGGCATGGAGCATACTATACAGTTTTTCTATACAGTGTGACTGACGCTATCGCTATAGGGACATCCCTGGCATGGAGCATACTATACAGTGTTACTATACAGTGTGACTGACGCTATCGCTATAGGGACATCCCTGGCATGGAGCATACTATACAGTGTTTCTACACAGTGTGACTGACGCTATCGCTATAGGGACATCCCTGGCATGGAGCATACTATACAGTGTTTCTACACAGTATGACTGACGCTATCGCTATAGGGACATCCCTGGCATGGAGCATACTGTACAGTGTTTCTATACAGTGTGACTGGCGCTATCGCAATAGGGACATCCCTGGCATGGAGCATACTATACACTGTTTCTATACAGTGTGAATGACGCTATCGCTATAGGGACATCCCTGGCATGGACCATACTATATCGTGTTACTATACAGGGTCACTGGAGCTATCGTGATAGGGACATCCCTGTCATGGAGCATACTATACAGTGTCACTATACAGTGTGACTGGCGCTATCGCAATAGGGACATCCCTGGCATGGAGCATACTATACAGTGTTACTATACAGTGTGACTGAAGCTATCGCAATAGGGACATCCCCGGCATGGAGCATACTATACAGTGTTACTATACAGTGTGACTGACGCTATCGCTATAGGGACATCCCTGGCATGGAGCATACTATACAGTGTCACTATACAGTGTGACTGGAGCTATCGTGATAGGGACATCCCTGGCATGGAGCATACTATACAGTGTCACTATACAGTTTGACTGGAGCTATTGCGATAGGGACATCCCTGGCATGGAGCATAGTATACAGTGTTACTATACAGTGTGACTGGAGATATCGCGATAGAGACATCCCTGGCATGGAGCATACTATACAGTGTTACTATACAGTGTGACTGACGCTATCGCTATAGGGACATCCCTGGCATGGAGCATACTATACAGTGTCACTATACAGTGTGACTGGCGCTATCGCTATAGGGACATCCCCGGCATGGAGCATACTATACAGTGTTACTATACCGTGTGACTGACGCTATCGCTATAGGGACATCCCTGGCATGGAGCATACTATACAGTGTTTCTATACAGTGTGACTGACGCTATCGCTATAGGGATATCCCTGGCATGGAGCATACTATACAGTGTTTCTATACAGTGTGACTGACGCTATCGCTATAGGGACATCCCTGGCATGGAGCATACTATACAGTGTTTCTACACAGTGTGACTGACGCTATCTCTATAGGGACATCCCTGGCATGGAGCATACTGTACAGTGTTTCTATACAGTGTGACTGGCGCTATCGCAATAGGGACATCCCTGGCATGGAGCATACTATACAGTGTTTCTATACAGTGTGACTGACACTATCGCTATATGGACATCCCTGGCCTGGACCATACTATATCGTGTTACTATACAGGGTCACTGGAGCTATCGTGATAGGGACATCCCTGTCATGGAGCATACTATACAGTGTCATTATACAGTGTGACTGGCGCTATCGCAGTAGGGACATCCCTGGCATGGAGCATACTATAGCGTGTTACAGTGTGACGGGCGGTATCGCGATGGGACATCCCTGGCATGGAGCATACTATACAGTGTTACTACACAGTGTGACTGACGCTATCGCTATAGGGACATCCCTGGCATGGAGCATACTATACAGTGTTACTATACAGTGTGACTGGAGCTATCGTGATAGGGACATCCCTGGCATGGGGCATACTATACAGTGTCACTATACAGTGTGACTGGAGCTATTGCGATAGGGACATCCCTGGCATGGAGCATACTATACAGTGTTACTATACAGTGTGACTGGAGATATCGGGATAGAGACATCCCTGGCATGGAGCATACCATACAGTGTCACTATACAGTGTGACTGGCGCTATCGCTATAGGGACATCCCCGTCATGGAGCATACTATACAGTGTTACTATACAGTGTGACTGACGCTATCGCTATAGGGACATCCCTGGCATGGAGCATACTATACAGTGTTTCTATACAGTGTGACTGACGCTATCTCTATAGGGACATCCCTGGCATGGAGCATACTATACAGTGTTTCTATACAGTGTGACTGACGCTATCGCTATAGGGACATCCCTGGCATGGAGCATACTATACAGTGTTTCTACACAGTGTGACTGACGCTATCGCTATAGGGACATCCCTGGCATGGAGCATACTATACAATGTTTCTATACAGTGTGACTGACGCTATCGCTATAGGGACATCCCTGGCATGGAGCATACTATACAGTGTTTCTATACAGTGTGACTGACGCTATCGCTATTGGGACATCCCTGGCATGGAGCATACTATACAGTGTTTCTACACAGTGTGACTGACGCTATCTCTATAGGGACATCCCTGGCATGGAGCATACTGTACAGTGTTTCTATACAGTGTGACTGGCGCTATCGCAATAGGGACATACCTGGCATGGAGCATACTATACAGTGTTTCTATACAGTGTGACTGGAGCTATTGCGATAGGGACATCCCTGGCATGGAGCATACTATACAGTGTCACTATACAGTGTGACTGGCGCTATCGCAATAGGGACATCCCTGGCATGGAGCATACTATACAGTGTTACTATACAGTGTGACTGAAGCTATCGCAATAGGGACATCCCCGGCATGGAGCATACTATACAGTGTTACTATACAGTGTGACTGACGCTATCGCTATAGGGACATCCCTGGCATGGAGCATACTATACAGTGTTTCTACACAGTGTGACTGACGCTATCGCTATAGGGACATCCCCGGCATGGAGCATACTATACAGTGTTTCTACACAGTGTGACTGACGCTATCGCTATAGGGACATCCCCGGCATGGAGCATACTATAAAGTATTTCTACACAGTGTGACTGACGCTATCGCTATAGGGACATCCCTGGCATGGAGCATACTATACAGTGTTTCTACACAGTGTGACTGACGCTATCGCTATAGGGACATCCCTGGCATGGAGCATACTATACAGTGTTTCTACACAGTGTAACTGACGCTATCGCTATAGGGACATCCCCGGCATGGAGCATCCTATACAGTGTTTCTACACAGTGTGACTGACGCTATCGCTATAGGGACATACCTGGCATGGAGCATACTATACAGTTTTTCTATACAGTGTGACTGACGCTATCGCTATAGGGACATCCCTGGCATGGAGCATACTATACAGTGTTACTATACAGTGTGACTGACGCTATCGCTATAGGGACATCCCTGGCATGGAGCATACTATACAGTGTTTCTACACAGTGTGACTGACGCTATCGCTATAGGGACATCCCTGGCATGGAGCATACTATACAGTGTTTCTACACAGTATGACTGACGCTATCGCTATAGGGACATCCCTGGCATGGAGCATACTGTACAGTGTTTCTATACAGTGTGACTGGCGCTATCGCAATAGGGACATCCCTGGCATGGAGCATACTATACACTGTTTCTATACAGTGTGACTGACGCTATCGCTATAGGGACATCCCTGGCATGGACCATACTATATCGTGTTACTATACAGGGTCACTGGAGCTATCGTGATAGGGACATCCCTGTCATGGAGCATACTATACAGTGTCACTATACAGTGTGACTGGCGCTATCGCAATAGGGACATCCCTGGCATGGAGCATACTATACAGTGTTACTATACAGTGTGACTGAAGCTATCGCAATAGGGACATCCCCGGCATGGAGCATACTATACAGTGTTACTATACAGTGTGACTGACGCTATCGCTATAGGGACATCCCTGGCATGGAGCATACTATACAGTGTCACTATACAGTGTGACTGGAGCTATCGTGATAGGGACATCCCTGGCATGGAGCATACTATACAGTGTCACTATACAGTTTGACTGGAGCTATTGCGATAGGGACATCCCTGGCATGGAGCATAGTATACAGTGTTACTATACAGTGTCACTGGAGATATCGCGATAGAGACATCCCTGGCATGGAGCATACTATACAGTGTTACTATACAGTGTGACTGACGCTATCGCTATAGGGACATCCCTGGCATGGAGCATACTATACAGTGTCACTATACAGTGTGACTGGCGCTATCGCTATAGGGACATCCCCGGCATGGAGCATACTATACAGTGTTACTATACCGTGTGACTGACGCTATCGCTATAGGGACATCCCTGGCATGGAGCATACTATACAGTGTTTCTATACAGTGTGACTGACGCTATCGCTATAGGGATATCCCTGGCATGGAGCATACTATACAGTGTTTCTATACAGTGTGACTGACGCTATCGCTATAGGGACATCCCTGGCATGGAGCATACTATACAGTGTTTCTACACAGTGTGACTGACGCTATCTCTATAGGGACATCCCTGGCATGGAGCATACTGTACAGTGTTTCTATACAGTGTGACTGGCGCTATCGCAATAGGGACATCCCTGGCATGGAGCATACTATACAGTGTTTCTATACAGTGTGACTGACACTATCGCTATATGGACATCCCTGGCCTGGACCATACTATATCGTGTTACTATACAGGGTCACTGGAGCTATCGTGATAGGGACATCCCTGTCATGGAGCATACTATACAGTGTCATTATACAGTGTGACTGGCGCTATCGCAGTAGGGACATCCCTGGCATGGAGCATACTATAGCGTGTTACAGTGTGACGGGCGGTATCGCGATGGGACATCCCTGGCATGGAGCATACTATACAGTGTTACTACACAGTGTGACTGACGCTATCGCTATAGGGACATCCCTGGCATGGAGCATACTATACAGTGTTACTATACAGTGTGACTGGAGCTATCGTGATAGGGACATCCCTGGCATGGGGCATACTATACAGTGTCACTATACAGTGTGACTGGAGCTATTGCGATAGGGACATCCCTGGCATGGAGCATACTATACAGTGTTACTATACAGTGTGACTGGAGATATCGGGATAGAGACATCCCTGGCATGGAGCATACCATACAGTGTCACTATACAGTGTGACTGGCGCTATCGCTATAGGGACATCCCCGTCATGGAGCATACTATACAGTGTTACTATACAGTGTGACTGACGCTATCGCTATAGGGACATCCCTGGCATGGAGCATACTATACAGTGTTTCTATACAGTGTGACTGACGCTATCTCTATAGGGACATCCCTGGCATGGAGCATACTATACAGTGTTTCTATACAGTGTGACTGACGCTATCGCTATAGGGACATCCCTGGCATGGAGCATACTATACAGTGTTTCTACACAGTGTGACTGACGCTATCGCTATAGGGACATCCCTGGCATGGAGCATACTATACAATGTTTCTATACAGTGTGACTGACGCTATCGCTATAGGGACATCCCTGGCATGGAGCATACTATACAGTGTTTCTATACAGTGTGACTGACGCTATCGCTATTGGGACATCCCTGGCATGGAGCATACTATACAGTGTTTCTACACAGTGTGACTGACGCTATCTCTATAGGGACATCCCTGGCATGGAGCATACTGTACAGTGTTTCTATACAGTGTGACTGGCGCTATCGCAATAGGGACATACCTGGCATGGAGCATACTATACAGTGTTTCTATACAGTGTGACTGGAGCTATTGCGATAGGGACATCCCTGGCATGGAGCATACTATACAGTGTTACTATACAGTGTGACTGGAGATATCGCGATAGAGACATCCCTGGCATGGAGCATACTATACAGTGTCACTATACAGTGTGACTGGCGCTATCGCTATAGGGACATCCCCGGCATGGAGCATACTATACAGTGTTACTGTACAGTGTGACTGACGCTATCGCTATAGGGACATCCCTGGCATGGAGCATACCATACAGTGTTTCTATACAGTGTGACTGACGCTATCGCTATAGGGACATCCCTGGCATGGAGCATACTATACAGTGTTTCTATACAGTGTGACTAACGCTATCGCTATAGGGACATCCCTGGCATGAAGCATACTATACAGTGTTTCTACACAGTGTGACTGACGCTATCGCTATAGGGACATCCCTGGCATGGAGCATACTATACAGTGTTTCTATACAGTGTGACTGACGCTAGCGCTATAGGGACATCCCTGGCATGGAGCATACTATACAGTGTTTCTATACAGTGTGACTGACGCTATCGCTATAGGGACATCCCTGGCATGGAGCATACTATACATTGTTTCTACACAGTGTGACTGACGCGATCTCTATAGGGACATCCCTGGCATGGAGCATACTGTACAGTGTTTCTATACAGTGTGACTGGCGCTATCGCAATAGGGACATCCCTGGCATGGAGCATACTATACAGTGTTTCTATACAGTGTGACTGACGCTATCGTTATAGGGACATCCCTGGCATGGACCATACTATATCGTGTTACTATGCAGGGTCACTGGAGCTATCGTGATAGGGACATCCCTGGCATGGAGCATACTATACAGTGTTACTAAACAGTGTGACTGGAGATATCGCGATAGAGACATCCCTGGCATGGAGCATACTATACAGTGTCACTATACAGTGTGACTGGCGCTATCGCTATAGGGACATCCCCGGCATGGAGCATACTATACAGTGTTACTGTACAGTGTGACTGACGCTATCGCTATAGGGACATCCCTGGCATGGAGCATACCATACAGTGTTTCTATACAGTGTGACTGACGCTATCGCTATAGGGACATCCCTGGCATGGAGCATACTATACAGTGTTTCTATACAGTGTGACTAACGCTATCGCTATAGGGACATCCCTGGCATGAAGCATACTATACAGTGTTTCTACACAGTGTGACTGACGCTATCGCTATAGGGACATCCCTGGCATGGAGCATACTATACAGTGTTTCTATACAGTGTGACTGACGCTAGCGCTATAGGGACATCCCTGGCATGGAGCATACTATACAGTGTTTCTATACAGTGTGACTGACGCTATCGCTATAGGGACATCCCTGGCATGGAGCATACTATACATTGTTTCTACACAGTGTGACTGACGCGATCTCTATAGGGACATCCCTGGCATGGAGCATACTGTACAGTGTTTCTATACAGTGTGACTGGCGCTATCGCAATAGGGACATCCCTGGCATGGAGCATACTATACAGTGTTTCTATACAGTGTGACTGACGCTATCGTTATAGGGACATCCCTGGCATGGACCATACTATATCGTGTTACTTTGCAGGGTCACTGGAGCTATCGTGATAGGGACATCCCTGGCATGGAGCATACTATACAGTGTTACTGCACAGTGTGACTGACGCTATCGCTATAGGGACATCCCTGGCATGGAGCATACTATACAGTGTTACTATACAGTGTGACTGACGCTATCGCTATAGGGACATCCCTGGCATGGAGCATACTATACAGTGTTTCTATACAGTGTGACTGACGCTATCGCTATAGGGACATCCCTGGCATGGAGCATACTATACAGTGTTTCTACATCGTGTGACTGACGCTATCGCAATAGGGACATCCCTGGCATGGACCATACTATATCGTGTTACTATACAGAGTCACTGGAGCTATCGTGATAGGGACATCCCTGTCCTGGAGCATACTATACAGTGTCACTATACAGTGTGACTGGCGCTATCGCAATACGGACATCCCTGGCATGGAGCATACTATACAATGTCACTATACAATGTGACTGGAGCTATCGTGATAGGGACATCCCTGGCATGGAGCATACTATACAGTGTGACTGGAGCTATTGCGATAGGGACATCCCTGGCATGGAGCATACTATACAGTGTTACTATACAGTGTGACTGGAGATATCGCGATAGGGACATCCCTGGCATGGAGCATACTATACAGTGTTACTATACAGTGTGACTGACGCTATCGCTATAGGGACATCCCTGGCATGGAGCATACTATATACAGTGTCTCTATACAGTGTGACTGGCACTATCGCTATAGGGACATCCCCGGCATGGAGCATACTATACAGTGTTACTATACAGTGTGACTGACGCTATCACTATAGAGACATCCCTGCCATGGAGCATACTATACAGTGTGACTGGCGGTATCACGATAGGGACATCCCTGGCATGGACCATACTATATCGTGTTACTATACAGGGTCACTGGAGCTATTGTGATAGGGACATCCCCGGCAGGGAGCATAGTATACAGTCTTACTATACAGTGTGACTGGAGCTATCGCAATAGGGACACCCCTGGCATGGAGCATACTATACAGTGTTACTATACAGTGTGACTGGAGCTATCGTGATAGGGACATCTCTGGCATGGAGCATACTATACAGTGTCACTATACAGTGTGACTGGAGCTATTGCAATAGGGACATCCCTGGCATGGACCATACCATACTATACAGTGTCACTATACAGTGTGACTGGCGGTATCACGATAGGGACATCCCTGGCATGGACCATACTATATTTTGTTACTATACAGGGTCACTGGAGCTATCGTGATAGGGACATCCCTGGCAGGGAGCATAGTATACAGTGTTACTATACAGTGTGACTGGCGCTATCGCAATAGGGACATCCCTGGCATGGAGCATACTATACAGTGTTACTATACAGTGTGACTGGAGCTATCGTGATAGGGACATCCCTGCCATGAAGCATACTATACAGTGTTACTTATACAGTGTGACTGACGCTATCGCTATAGGGACATCCCTGCCATGGAGCATACTATACAGTGTCACTATACAGTGTGACTGGAGCTATTGCGATAGGGACATCCCTGGCATGGACCATACCATACTATACAGTGTCACTATACAGTGTGACTGGCGGTATCACGATAGGGACATCCCTGGCATGGACCATACTATATCGTGTTACTATACAGTGTGACTGGAGCTATCGCGATAGGGACATCCCCGGCAGGGAGCATAGTATACAGAGTTACTATACAGTGTGACTGGAGCTATCGCGATAGAGACATCCCTGGCATGGAGCATACTATACAGTGTTACTATACAGTGTGACTGGAGCTATCGCAATAGGGACATCCCCGGCATGGAGCATACTATACAGTGTTACTATACAGTGTGACTGGAGCTATCGCGATAGAGACATCCCTGGCATGGAGCATACTATACATTGTGACTGGAGCTATCGCGATAGGGACATTCCTGGCATGGAGCATACTATACATTGTTACTATACAGTGTGACTGGAGCTATCGCGATAGGGACATCCCTGGCATGGAGCATACTATACATTGTTACTATACAGTGTGACTGGAGCTATCGCGATAGAGACATCCCTGGCATGGCGCATACTATATCGTGTTACTATACAGTGTGACTGGAGCTATTGCGGTAGGGACATCCCTGGCATGGAGCATGCTATATCGTGTCACTATACAGTGTGACTTGCGGTATCACGATAGGGACATCCCTGGCATGGAGCATACTATATGGTGTTACTTTTCAGTGTGACTGGAGCTATCGCGATAGGGACATCCTTGACATGGAGCATACTATACAGTGTTACTGTACAGTGTGACTGACGCTATCGCTATAGGGACATCCCTGGCATGGAGCATACTATACAGTGTCACTATACAGTGTGACTGGAGCTATCGCCATAGGGACATCCCTGGAATGGCGCATACTATATCGTGTTACTATACAGTGTGACTGGAGCTATTGCGGTAGGGACATCCCTGGCATGGAGCATGCTATATCGTGTCACTATACAGTGTGACTTGCGGTATCACGATAGGGACATCCCTGGCATGGAGCATACTATATGGTGTTACTTTTCAGTGTGACTGGAGCTATCGCGATAGGGACATCCTTGACATGGAGGTATTGCGATAGAGACGTCCCCCGCTGATCGCTTCCTGTGACACACTTAGTCCTGGCGAGCCTTGTCCTTCCTCCACACAGCGCCATGTTAGGACTCAGGCAGAAACGTGACACCACAGCATTGGTCTCAGCACAGGCTTCCGTGGTGTGAGCTACACATCTGTCTCCAGGGCTCCCCAGTGCTCATTAACCCTCCGAGAACCACAGGCCTGTCCTGGCCGCAAAAATGTATTGTGTGGTTGTTGATTTTTTTTTGCTCGAATCCAAGAGTCAAAACATTTTTGTTATTTTTCGTTTGATCTATGACCGCTTACTTTTCTAAAGGATAAGGTGTATTTTTAATGGGACATTTAAAGGAAATCTATACCGTAAGTCCGCTGACTCTGAGTATACACTAACTATTGAATATTATTATTATTATTTATATAGCACCATTGATTCCATGGTGCTGTACATAACAAGGGGTTACGTACAAAATACAGATATCACTTAGGCTATGTTCACACGAAGCTATTTTAATGCATTTTTCTCCGCAAAAACTCATTAAAATCACTTGCAATAGGTCTGCCATTTACTGCAATGCAAATCCACATGTGCTGTGCACATCATCTGGAAATTTCTGCTGCAAATTCGCAGTGTGGTAAAAACCGCAGCAAGACCAATTCTAGTGCGATTTCGCTGCGAAATTGCCTTCATTGACTCGCATTGGATCGCATAAGATCCGCAAGGTCATGGCAGGCTGTAAGCTTGTTTGAAGAGATGGGTTTTCAGGTTCCGTCTGAAGGATCCAAATGTGGCGATAGTCGAACGTGTTGAGGCACAGAATTCCATAGGATGGGGGATATTCAGGAGAAATCTTGGAGGCGATTGTGTGAGGAACAAATAAGTGGGGAGGAGAGAAGGAGGTCTTGGGAGGACCAGAGATTACGTAAAGGAATGTATCGGGAGATTAGTTCAGAGATGTATGAAGGAGAATGGTTATGGATGGCTTTGTAGGTCAGTGTTAGTAGTTTGAACTGGATATGTTTGGCAATTGGGAGCCAGTGAAGTAATTTGCAAAGGTGGGTAGCAGAGGAGTAGCAAGGCAAGAGATGAACCAGTCGTGCGACAGACTTAAGGATGGCCTGGAGGGGTGCGAGAGTGTTAGCAGGTAAGCCACAGAGGAGGATGTTGCAATACTCGAGGCGGGAGATGATGAGGGCATGCACAAGCAGTTTAGCAGATTGAGGGTTGAGAAAAGGACGGATTCTGGAAATATTTTTGAGCTGGAGGCGACAGGAGGTGGCAAGAGCTTGGATGTTGGGTTTGAAGGAGAGGACAGAGTCAAGGGTTACTCCGAGGCAGCGGATTTCCGTTACAGGGGATTTTTATTGTGATAGATCAGGTGAGCAAGAAAATTTAAAGAATATGGAATATTTACAGTCATCAGTCCTTTTCTCATCCCTGAATCTACTGAAATGTTAGTGCATGCCCTCCTCATCTTCCACCTGCAATATCCTCCTCTGGCGGACACAGACAGAAAAGGGCCGTTGTGCAAGAACAATATATGGGCCCTCTGCAGTCTAATGCCTTATCATAATTCACAATTCCACCTGCTTTGGAGGTATTAGTGGCCTCCTTACCTCTTGAGCAGTTGCACAGGTGGCACCATTGCTATGTTCGTCCGTGATGGCCTCCCAACTAACACTCTCACTCTGGAGCCGTGCTAGTCATGGGGCCGCTACCATTGACCATGCCACTATCTGGCGTGACACTGGTCAACTGCACGGGACGACCTGCTTCCTGGTGTCCGTACCTGCTCCCCTTGCCCCTAGCACTTATGCTGGCTCGCTTTAGGGGATTTTCAGCAGCATCACCCCGCGGGGTGAGGTGGCTGAGTTCCCCTTTACCACAACACACATTTTTATTATACATCACATTGACATTTTTGACAGTGGCATTATATGACGTTTCAGATCTGGGAGGGTTGTCAGGAATGTATCGGGCAACCAACCGTCCAAGATCAGTTCCCAATAGCACATTAGTGGGGAGATTCTCCGACAACCCCACTTCCCTTAACCCCCTCCCCGCACCCCAGTCCAGGAAAACTTGGCCATCGGTATAGGACGGCAAACACCCCCAAACCCTGTGACAGTCAGGGTCTTCCCTGGAATGGGTTCCTCTGGCAACACAAACTCAGGGCGGATGAGGGTACGTTCTGCGCCAGTGTCCTTAAGGCCAACAGTAACGGTGTTGCCCACAGTACTAGGTTGTAAGTTCTCCCGGGCCCGGCCAACCCCCCCACCCACAAAAAGAATGGCTGCAGTAGGCCCTGGGGCCTCAGGTGTTGTGTTCATCTTCTGCTTCATAGGCATCTGCGATCTGGGCTGCTTTGGCGGCTTCCCTCGGCTCCCGGTCAAGTACAAACTGTCTTACTTCCACTGGGCAAAGATGAAGAAACTGGCCCTTCACCATCAGATCCTTCAGATCCTCAAAGGTGGTGACTGACAGTCTTCGAATCCACTGCTCAAAGTTGGTTCTGAGCCCATCCGCCACGTCACTATAGGTGTCATGTGGTCCACGTTGGAGGGCTCTGAACTTCTTCCGGTAAACCTCCGGAGTCAACTGATACTTTTTTTATTAGGGCCTGCTTGACTGCCTCGTAGTCTCCATCCTGTTCTCGAGGGAGAGAAGCTAACACCTCCAGTGCTTTTCCTCTGAGCCCTGGAGTTAAGCACCTTGCCCACTGGTCCGTGGGCAGCTGATACTGCCTGCAGGCCTTTTAAAAACCTCGCAGAAATGTGTCCAAGTCCCCATCCTTTTCCATCACAGGTAAGTTCTCAGGACGGGGTTTAAAACAGTTGGCACTGTTGGACTCACGGGTCTGTGTGGAGGATGTCTGCAGCTGGATTCGGGCTAGCTCCAGCTAGTACTGTCGCTGCTGCTCAGCAGCCTCTCGGTCAGCTTGGGCCTGGCGCTCAGCAGACTCTCGGTCACCTCGGGCCTGGCGCTCCTCTCGGTCAGCTTTGGCCTGTTGCTCTGGAACTTCAGGATCAGCTGCAGTCGTCCGTCACGATTGTCTGCGGTGAGCTGCTCCAAGACCATCTGTAGGTGGGGGTCCACACTACCCTGGCTGCGGGTATGGCTGGCAATCACAGGTGGGGTCCCTGCAGCAGCGCCATCCGGGCCGTGGCTGGCCGCCCCATCATCAGGGCTCTTTAGGACCTTGCAACAGTTCAGCAATCATTTGGGCCTTGGTTTTGCCGGTGGGGTCAATCTGTCCCAGCTCACATAGTGTTATCTGACTGCTGGTGATACCAGGGCTCTCTACATGTAGCCATTATTGCCAAATAAAAGATAGGACAGAAAAACAAGAGAAGGGAAGGGGATGCAACTGCTACACATATAGTAATGTCCCAGATAAAATATTTGAAAACACTGAGTCTGATTTCTTAAAACTCTGCACAGAATTCTCGCAAGAACAATGCAAGTTTTCAGTGACAGGAATGATTGCTCAATCCAGCCACTGATGTTCTGTAATATCCCACCGCTTGACACCAATTTGTCAGGAACTCCACAGCGACGACATCAGGAGATCACGCAATATCTCACCGTTGCCGTCACGCTGTCAGTATTTCGTCTGGAATCGCGAGCACACTATCCAGACTACTCACTCCTTGGGCATCAGCCAGCACGCAGAAAGCGTATGGCGTCAAACCTCTGAACTCCAGCTCCAGGAATATGTGTGTATGCCCCGTACGGTTGCTGCCAGCTGCACGACAGTCCGATTATTAATATTATTCTCTGCCACCACCGTCCAGCTTTGAAATATAATGCAGGCCTGGGCGGACGCCTGCGTTTTGGTAGGGTATATGGCTTTGGGGAAAGGAATGATTACAGGACAAAAGAAACAGAACTATTAAATTTTATATTTAATCCAATTGGGAGGCAGTGTTTAGGAAAAATATATACAAGGATGCTACAAAGGAGACATTAAAATACATAAGCAGATACACAAATAAAACAGGATAAAAAAAGAGAAACTTACACTATAAAGACCGCTGCGATGATTCAATATAGGTGGAGGGGAGACGCTCCGTTTAAACTGTTATCGAACAGGGTCCTCCGCTATTCTGGTGTTTTTGTGGTACAGCTCTACGTAGCGTTTTTCAGTGACAGAAAAATATCCCTATCATTCCCTAGCTGGTCCTACCCCTAAAAATATGGGTCTCGTTATCATCAGAATTATGGAACATCAGTTATTCCATATTTCATTTCGGAGTCGAAGTGTCTGGAGATTTCTTTTTGAAGCTCGGGAAGCAGCCTCAACAGTTACACGCAAATTATTGCAATCCTGCATTTTAATCACCCCCTGCGTCTTCCAGGGACAAGATGCTCACATCTTAACTAAGTTATAACACTTCTTGGCTGTCAGCAGTTTGTTTAAGGCCTTACTCATGACTGTGTTAATTGGGGCTTTGTGCTGAGATTTTTATGGAGACAGCTTTGTACTGACCAAAAGGGGAGTAAGGGAGAAATGGTCAATATCTATGACAGACTTTCAATATTCCTCAATATTTCCCTGTTTTTTGGTATATTCTCAACGCAATATTATGTTACTTTTTTACCCTCCCCATTTATGTAAAATTTCCCCTAATAAAAACTATTTAAACAAAAATACAGTGCAGACCAGTACTAAGCAGTCTGTAAATGTAACAATTAAATGACCGAGGCGCTCCCAAAAGTGCTGCGGTTTCTTCAAACAGCTGATTTGAGGTGGTGCAAATGGCAGATCCTACTGACCTAAGATGAATGGCCTATCCTATAAACATGCTGACAGGATTTCTTTAATGTTCACACATATACCTAAATAAGGTAGGGTGTAGGAGCTTTTGAGGAGCCACACAACGTCTACTCAGAACAGCAAATATTACATAACACTTGGTAATTATGGAGGAGTAGCAGGGAAAAAAGGCAGAGAATATGCAACCTATGACATGTATGGTGGTGAGATGAGCGATGGGTGGGTCTGCCTTCCACTGGGGGCCCATTGGCATCAGACAAGTAGGGCTAAGCACTAGTTTTCAAGCTTGTCTGTCCTGGTGTGTCCCTTTTTCCCTGCTGCACTTCAGCTCTGATCCTGGCTGACACTAATACCAAAACAGGCAGAGTTCCACGTATTGTTTTTATTCAATAAATACAGAACAGACTGAAAGACACAGCTTTTTATATTATCTCACATTACCAAAATGACAGGAAAATACTCACACAAGGGAGGCAGTGCTGTGCACAAGGGAGATACCATAGGGACAGTACTGCACACAGGGGAGACATCACAGCCTCTAAAACAAGCGTCACTGATGACACTTTGTTTCAAGGAGGGGCAGAACCTCTGCCCTCTGATGATGCTTCGTTTGAGTATCCCAGAATACACTGGTGATACTCAAACCAATCGTCATCAGACCGGATATAGAAAAAAATACAATAGCTGTTAGACACTAGTTAGGGGACTGTAGGGAATTTTTAAAGCAAGTATATTAGAAAATATTTTAGATTATGGGACTAAATAGATAGGGTGTTAGGAGCAGAATTACATCGCCTTCGGACCATCCCTTTAAAGTAATCAGCCAGCATGGTTTTGCTGTGTAATCTAAAATCAGGATGATGTAGAAGCTGAGAGCCTGATTACAGTGATGAGTCACTATTCTATTTCAATTAAAGCAGTGTTTAATCAACAGGAGATTATCACTACAGGACCAGGTTTCTCCTGCCCCCTGGTCCATTTGACTCGCCCCCTGGGCCGTGGGGCACTCAGATCCGGGCAATAGGGGAAACGATGGGAGTAGTAGTGGCAACCCGGTTCCGTGGCTCAGGGTGGTCAGGCCAGTGGTAATCCGTTACGTGTTGTTGATTATGTCCGACTACGCCACCCGTGGATTGCAGTTATTAGGAACCGCCGCTGCATGCAGACCGCTGGGGCTGATGAGGTGTGCAGCTAGGGTAGTGTGACTCCCCACGGGAAGAGTGCGGCCCCAGGGCAGTATAATGGATGGTGGGAGTGATGGTAGTGAGAGTCCCAGTGCTGATAGTGCTGGAGGAGCAAGGAGCACACAGACAACAAGTTGCAGTCCAGGGTCTTTACTGAAACAGGTAAACTGACCCATAAACAGTCCCAGCTAGGAGGGGACCTGGATGTTTGAGAGCAACGGGGAAATTGGCCCTGGTCAGGGTGAGGGTGTAGGCCTACCGTGCTTTCTGCGCTCCTTCTGGCTATCTCCTCGTTATAGGGTAACAGCCCACGTTTCCGAGCTTTCCGTGTATTCTCGCCTCTATGGCCTGCGACGTGGGTTCCTTTCTGCTCCCAGCCTTGTACGGCTTTACTGGTCCCTTCGGTTGTGGCAGGGCCTCCAGGCTTCTTAGGCCAAGGAATATACAGTCCCTTGCGGACTGGTTCTCTGCTGGGGGTTGTAGAATCCTCCCAGCCTCAGACACCAAAGTCTGGTAAAGTCAGTCTCTTATCTGCCAAGACAGGCTTGCTTCGCCTCTTGTCTCTGGCTTGTGGCTCTCCTCCTGCCACACTTCCTCTTAGGTGCAGTGCAACTGTCTGTCCCTGCTCTGCTCTGGGACACGTCTCAGTACTGAGACAGGCCATCAAGTTCTCCCTAACCCTGCCCTCAGTACCAGCTTTTATAGGGGCAGCCAGCTCCCCTACTGGCCTGAGACAGGAGGCATTGCATGCTAATGTTCCCCTGACTAGAGAACCTCCCCCTTGCTCTCAGACACAGCTTTATTACACTTTGTGGCATCCAGGCCAGGGTGACACATTCCCCCCTAGTGAAATTTAGTACTTCGGGACTAAACAATAAACAAAGACAATATGCATAACAATAAAACATTAATAGACAGATGACGCACAAATTGAGTTCTTTAGGTCACAGTGTGGCCTGTGACCGGGTGTCCATATCACCAATCCAACGGGGAGCCTTAACCAGGTGGAGGTCTGTCCTACCCCAAGCCCTTCACAGTCTTAGTTCATTCCTTGGTTAGGCTCCGAACGCAGTCCATACAAAGGTCCCGGTTA
Source organism: Phyllobates terribilis (assembly GCF_046119375.1). Lineage (NCBI taxonomy): Eukaryota > Metazoa > Chordata > Amphibia > Anura > Dendrobatidae > Phyllobates > Phyllobates terribilis. Next base: position 340,914,004 of record NW_027362762.1, on the reverse strand, counting down.
TAAAAAGTCCATAACCTTTGAGTCCTTACGGTAGCTGCAAGAAACTGAAACAGAGTATTACCAAACATGCATGTAACTTTGCAAACGATTCAACATTTGGCAACAGGGTTATTTACAATTTTAGTACACTCTATATTCTCCAGCGAGCGGGTATCTGCCCCTTTGTGCTCCTGGTTGACCTCCTTAACCCACTGTCTGGTGGTGGACCAACCTGGCTTTCCCCACTAGCGTTAGGGGTACAGCTACCAGCTGGGTGTACAGGTAGGGCAGGCAGCTGTCTGCGGGTCCTTTGGCTTACCGCAGGCATGGCAGGCTCACTGTCAGCAGAGGGTTGACTCTCCTGGGCTGCTGGTACAGGCTCTTCTGCCTCTGGAACCGCTTGCTCCTCTTCACCTTCCGGCTCTGGTGTTGGTTGTTGCTGTGCCGGTTGCAGGAAATGCAGGACGGGTACCACTATGGCATCATTTATGCGAGTCCAGGACTGAGGGAACTCTCCGAGAACGGTGCTGATCATTTCTTCCTTGTCCTCTGCGAGTTCAAGGTCACTCTGATCCTCTTCTGCACTACGGAGTTGCTTGGGGCACCTTTTGAGGTGGTCTCTGGAGACGACACTAGTGGTTTCTCCTCCGTCCTTGGTGATTATGCACACCTTTGGGTTGTCGTGGTCAGACTGCAGTACGGTGTAGGGTTCCCTTTCCCACTGGTCGTCCAACTTATGTAGCCTTCTCTTCCGCTTCAGGACTTGCTCACTAGGTTCAAGGGGACCAGCAGGGGCGTGTTGGTTGAAGAGTCTTTCTTGCTTCTCTCTCACCTGGGCCAGGCTCTTCTCCACACTCTCCTGCACCTTCTTGTACTGCAGTTGCCTTTCCGTATCCCAGTTCGCATCCGGGGAGGTGTTCTCAGGTATTAGGACTTCCATCTCCAGGTCTAGGGCAGCTTACCTGGTCTAGCTCGCATCAGGTAAGCCGGGGTGCAGTTTGTAGCATTCACCGGGATATTGTTGTATAGGTCTATCAGGTCCAGCAGTTTTTCAGGCCACAGGCTGCGTTCCTCCAGGGGCAACGTCTTCAGGAGATCAATGACTATATTGTTCATCTTCTCACACATCCCGTTAGTTTGGGGGTGGTAAGGCGTTGTACGAATCTTCTTACAGCCATAGAGGTTGCAGAACTCCTGGAAGATTTCAGCCTCGAACGCTGGACCCTGGTCTGTCAGGACCTGTTCCGGATACCCGTGTGGACGACAGAAGTATTGCTGGAAGGCTCTGGCCGCTGTTTGGGCTGTCAAGTCTTTTACCGGGACCACCACTAGAAAACGGGAATAGTGGTCCACGATTGTCAGGGCATAGATGTATCCTGACCGGCTGGGAGCCAATTTGACATGGTCCAGAGCTGCCAGCTCAAGAGGCTGCGTGGTGACGATGGGCCTCAAGGGTGTCTTCTGGCTGGTGCGGTCCTTCCTCCTTAGGTGACAAGGGCCACAGTCTCTGCACCATTTTTCTACAGCTCCTCTCATGCCGACCCAAAAGAATCTTCCTCTTAGCAGGAACTCCAGTTTCTTCCAACGGAAGTGTCCCGCTCTGTCATGGTAAGCCCCCAGGACCATGGCTGCATCCCGTCTTGGGACCACGACTTGCCAGGTCAGCTCGTGCGTCCGGTGGTTGACAATCATTCTGCACAACTTGCCTTCGTAGAGGAACAGCTCTTCTCTTTCCATAGTTGCTTGGCTTCCTCTGGAGCATCCGGATCTATACGGGCATCTTCCTGGGTCAGCAGATCTTTCACGAGTCGGACTGCAGGTTCACTATCTTGGGTCTCGGTCCAGCTGTGGTGAGGTAGGGGATTGATCATCACGGTTGTTAGATCCTCCTCCTTCACACGGTGGGAGTATTGAGCGGCTCCATACCGGTGAAACGCGGGGAGTTCTACCTCCTCCAGCTCTTCTGGGTCTTCGTCACCTTCAGGTAAGTGAGGCATCCTCGATAGGGCGTCAGCGTTGGCATTGGTTTTGCCGGCCCGGTACTTGATCACGAAGTCATAATTGGAGAGACGGGCCATCCACCGCTGTTCCAGGGCACCCAGTCTTGCATTGTCCAGGTGTGTCAACGGGTTGTTGTCCGTGTACACGGTGAACTTTGCGGAGGCCAGGTAATGCTTGAAGCGTTCCGTCACGGCCCACACCACTGCCAAGAATTCTAGCTTGAAGGAGCTGTAATTCTCCGGGTTCCTCTCGGTGGGCCTCAGCTTCCGACTGGCGTATGCGATCACCCGTTCTCTGCCCTGTTGGTTTTGGGACAGTACGGCTCCCAGTCCCACATTACTGGCGTCTGTGTGGAGAATGAAAGGTTGGCCGTAATCAGGGTAGGCCAGGATCTCATCCCCCGTGAGGGCCATCTTTAGCTGGCGGAAGGACTCCTCTTCCGGTTTATCCCACTTTAAGGGTGGCTTTTGACTTCGGGACTTAGACTGTCCGATCAGGAGGTCCTGCATAGGAGCTGCCATCTTAGTGAACCCGGGGATGAACCTTCGGTAGTAGCCTACCAACCCGAGAAACTGTCTCACCTCTTTGATGTTCGAGGGGCTTGGCCAGCTCTTGATTGCCATGACCTTGTCAGGGTCAGGGGCCACTCCTTCCGCGCTTACCACGTGCCCTAGGTACTGGACCTTTGGTTTCAGCAGGTAACACTTCGATGGTTTTACCTTCAGGCCATAGCCTGCCAGGGCTTCGAACACCTCGGCCAGGTGCTTTAGGTGGTCCTCGTAGGTCTTCGAATAGACGATCACGTCGTCCAGGTAAAGGAGGACCGTCTCGAAGTTTCGGTGCCCTAGACAGCATTCCATCAGCCGCTGGAAGGTCCCTGGTGCGTTGCAGAGCCCGAAAGGCATACAGTTGAACTCACTCAGTCCCATCGGGGTGGTGAAGGCGGTCTTCTCCTTGTCAGCCTCTGCCACAGGAACCTGCCAGTACCCGCTAGTAAGGTCCAAAGTAGAAAAGAAGTTAGCCGATTTTAGTGCGGCTAAAGACTCCTCTATTCTAGGCAGCGGATATGCGTCTTTGTGGGTGATACGGTTGATTTGTCTATAGTCCACGCACATTCTCATGGTGCCGTCTTTCTTTTTGACCAGAACCAAGGGGGCTGCCCAGGGGCTACAGCTGTCTCTAATGACCCCAGCTTCCTTCATCTCTCTTAGCATGCCCTTTGCGTTCTGGTAGTGTGCAGGGGGTACAGGTCTGTGTCTTTCTTTTATCGGTGGGTGGCTCCCTGTGGGGATGTGGTGTTCTATCCCCTTTACTCTGCCGAAGTCTAGCGGGTGCTTACTAAAGACTCTCTCATACTCCTGTACCACCCGGTAGACTCCTTGTTTTTGGTGCAGGGGAGTGGAGTCAGCACCCACATGGAGTTTCTGGCACCAGTCCTCCTTTTGTTTCTGGGAGCCATTACCCTCCGCCTGTGGAGATGGAGGCAAGGGTTCCACGGCCCTGATAGCTTTGTGTTCGACAACAAACAGTTTGGCGAGTGTAGCGTACCTGGGTAAGTGTACCTCCCTCTCCCCAATGTTGAGGATGCGGACGGGCACCCTCCCATGACGGACATCAACCACCCCCCGGGCTGTCAAAATGGTGGGCCTGCTGTCTGAGTACACGGGTTCTACCATGGCTTGGTAGTCTCTACCTCTCAACCTGATTGCAGTCCGACACCAGATCATCATTTCACTTTTGGGAGGCATGGAAATGGGGAATGGGTCACTCAGTCTTACGCTACCGATCTCACCACCAGACAGTTCTACCTGCTGCCGTCTCATCAGGGCTTTTATCTCCTTGTTGAGGACTCTCTGTTGGCTGGAACTAGCATTCACCGCCACCTGTTGTAGAATTACAATTACCTCTGAAAGACAATTTTCAATCACGTTAGTACCCACAGTTATTTTAGGGTGACTTTCACGACGGTCAATGTCCACAATAATCACTCCCTGTGTCGGCAGTTCAACTTTACCAATTTTAATGGTCATCTCCTTGAACCCCATCTGCGGCACGGGTAAGCCATTACTGGCGATGATGCTCAAGTTACTGTCTGGATACCGTGTGATATCAGCATCAGTCCAATACTGCTTAAAAAGTACATAAGGGATAGTGGTTAATTGTGACCCAGTATCCAGCAAGGCGCTCATGGGGATACCGTCCAGCACCACGGGTAAAATCGGGCGCCCCCCAACGTACTTATCACGCCAATTATAAGGGCCTGGTGATCTTATGCCTGGGGGTTGGCCCTCTGCCCCAGGTTGGACCCGTTTAAATTACAGTACCTGGAAATGTGTCCGGGCTGGTTGCATCGACGGCAAATGGGCTGTCCATCCTCTGCATAGCGGTCTGTGGGCCTCCCTCGGAACGACGGGATCCTCCTCTGTCGACGCCACGGGACATCCTCCGGACTTGAAGCCAGCTCGATGGGTCTTGACGGGTCCACTTGTAACGCCTGGACGGTCCTGGTCAATGCCGCGACGCTCCTGGTCAGCTCCTGGACTTGGTGGTGCAGGTCTTTCAACGGGGCTTGGTTCAGGGCCTGTGCATCAGCCCCCACGGGGTCCATAGAGGAGGGCGCCGCCTCCTGGTGGTAGGTGAGAGCAGGGCGCCGGGGGTTTATAGCGCCACTGGTTGCAGATTCACGGAGCACCCTTATGGCCCTGTCCTTAAATTGGGCAAAGGTCAGGTCGGGGTTCTGAAAGAACATGAGGCGCAGTTGGGCCCTGTGGGCGCTGGACAGCAGACCTTCTATGAATTGTTCTGTTAGCAGTTTATCTGTTTCCTGCACACTGCCAGGGTCAGTTTGTTGAATAGCCCTCAAGGCTTCCTGCAGATTTAGGGCATAGTCTCTGATGCTGTCCTGTGCCCGCTGCTTACATCCATAGAACCTCATTTTAATTTCAGCGGAGGTACGTGTGTCAAAGGTACCCCGCAGCCGGGCCAGAATACCCTTCACAGTCCTTTTCTCCTCAGTGGGCCATGATTTTACCTCCCTCTGGGCTGCGCCAGTTAACTGCCCTGTTAATATGCTGACCTTCTGTTCCTCTGTCAGGGGGTAAACGTGGAACAAACTGTATAGCCTTTCCTTGAAGTCAGTTAGGGCATGGGGCTCCCCTGAGTATTTGGGCAGCCAGGCCGCTCCAGGGATGTAGGGCAGGGAAAAGGGCATCACCGCTGCTGGTGGTAGTGGGCGCCTCTGTGCCCGACATCTTCCTCCCCCCTAGTTAAGCGTGGCCTACCTTCCGACGATCCTCTTCTGTAGGCCGCGGCTCCGCTGCTGCTGCTCTGGGCGAGGACCTGGCGTCGCGTCCTGATGACGTCAGCGTCGCTCTCTCTCCCTTCCAGGACCTTGCGCAGCGTCGGTGCGTGGGGCGGAGCTTCGGGTCTCGCGCGCTTTCGGCGTCCACGCCCCTCTCCTTCCCGAGCGGCGTCCTGAAGATGGCGTCCGATGGCGGGAAACAGCTGCGGATGGCGGGAAGACGGCGGGAAACGGTCCAAGATGGCGTCTGATGGCGGGAATCGGCTCCGGATGGCGGGAAACGACTTCGGACGGCGGGAAACTTCGCCACAGGTAAGTTACAAAAGTCTTTTTCAGGCACGCAGTACCCGGTGGTTGCGGGCACGAAATCCTGCCGACTACGCCAAAGCTGACTCGCCCCCTGGGCCGTGGGGCACTCGGATCCGGGCAATAGGGGGAACGATGGGAGTAGTAGTGCCAACCCGGTTCCATGGCTCAGGGTGGTCAGGCCAGTGGTAGTCCGTTACGTGTTGTTGATTATGTCCGACTACGCCACCCGTGGATTGCGGTTATTAGGAACCGCCGCTGCATGCAGACCGCTGGGGCTGATGAGGTGTGCAGCTAGGGTAGTGTGACTCCCCACGGGAAGAGTGCGGCCCCAGGGCAGTATAATGGATGGTGGGAGTGATGGTAGTGAGAGTCCCAGTGCTGATAGTGCTGGAGGAGCAAGGAGCACACAGACAACAAGTTGCAGTCCAGGGTCTTTACTGAAACAGGTAAACTGACCCATAAACAGTCCCAGCTAGGAGGGGACCTGGATGTCTGAGAGCAACGGGGAAATTGGCCCTGGTCAGGGTGAGGGTGTAGGCCTACCGTGCTTTCTGCGCTCCTTCTGGCTATCTCCTTGTTATAGGGTAACAGCCCACGTTTCCGAGCTTTCCGTGTATTCTCGCCTGTATGGCCTGCGACGTGGGTTCCTTTCTGCTCCCAGCCTTGTACGGCTTTACTGGTCCCTTCGGTTGTGGCAGGGCCTCCAGGCTTCTTAGGCCAAGGAATATACAGTCCCTTGCGGACTGGTTCTCTGCTGGGGGTTGTAGAATCCTCCCAGCCTCAGACACCAAAGTCTGGTAAAGTCAGTCTCTTATCTGCCAAGACAGGCTTGCTTCGCCTCTTGTCTCTGGCTTGTGGCTCTCCTCCTGCCACACTTCCTCTTAGGTGCAGTGCAACTGTCTGTCCCTGCTCTGCTCTGGGACACGTCTCAGTACTGAGACAGGCCATCAAGTTCTCCCTAACCCTGCCCTCAGTACCAGCTTTTATAGGGGCAGCCAGCTCCCCCTACTGGCCTGAGACAGGAGGCATTGCATGCTAATGTTCCCCTGACTAGAGAACCTCCCCCTTGCTCTCAGACACAGCTTTATTACACTTTGTGGCATCCAGGCCAGGGTGACACACATTCACGTCCCCATCACTGGCTTTCAGCTTTCTGTCAATGTACTGTGTACACAGAAAGCTGACAATCAGTCGTGGAGGCAGAATTATAGAGGGCTCGGAATTCTGAAATGACAGCATGCAGACCAGCTAGTGATACATCACTGGAATCAGCTTCTCTGCATCTACAGCTTGCTATTTTCAAATTACATATCAAAACGATGGTGACAGATTCCAAATCAGTTTACAAATCTGTCTGCAGTGAGGAATCAAATTACACCTGCCCTTACACGATAGATAGCTGTTGGACAAATAGCATTTAAATGGTTCATATCCGCGACCGGAGATGAGCTGTTAGTGACAGATGCTGACTATTAACCTCTTCACGACATCCGCCTTACATGTACGGGGCCGTGAGAGGTGCATTCCCCCAAACTCACTCACTTGATCATCAACAGGCGTCAGCTATATATTGTAGCTGACACCCTGCAGAAATACCCACAATCGGTGCTAGCGCCAATCGCAGTCGTTTCACCCCTCTGTTGCCGCTGTCAACAGTGAGAGCGACATTGATTGGCATAGCAGAGGTAGGGAGCTCCATCTCTGCTCCGATCGGGACAATGCCATTGTGTTGTTTCGATGGTCTCCATGGTGACTCCGGGCGAAATATGGCCGCAGGGTCACCCAGGTAACCCAGGTATGGTGGCCAGTAAGTTCGTGCTCAGAGCAGGATCTGACACGCCTCCTCCCTGTCTGCGATGCACTGAGCTAATGCAAAAGCATTGCAGAGTATTAGGGTATGTGCCCACGATCAGGAAATGCTACGAGTTTGGCACTGCGTGTTTATGCAGCGTCAAACCCGTAGTGACCAGATATTACAGCATAGTGGATGGGAGTTCTAGAAATCCCATGTCCACTATGCTTCTCTGTGCACCTGCGGATCACCCCCGGAAACTGACATGCAGCGCATGTTTCAGATCCGCAGCATGTAAATTTCTCTTGCTGGTCCGCTAGTGGACTTTCCCTATAGACTTGCATCAATGAGGAAAGTCTGCATCTGAAAAAAAAAATCCTGGCCACTCATTTGCATAATGAGGGTGGTAGTGGTGCAGCTGTTCTGCAGCATCGGGGGCTGCAGTGGCTCCTGATCGTGGGCAAGCTCATCAAGAGAATGCCAAGAGTGTGCAAAGCAGTCATCAAAGCAAAAGGTGGCTACTTTGAAGAACCTAGAATATAAGACATATTTTCTGTTGTTTCACACTTTTTGTTAAGTATATAATTCCACATGTGTTAATTCATAGTTTTGATGCCTTCAGTGTGAATGTACAATTTTCATAGTCATGAAAATACAGAAAAATCTTTAAATGAGAAGGTGTGTCCAAACTTTTGGTCTATACTGTATATATATATTTTTTTTATTAATTTTTAAAGTTTTGAAAAAATGCAAATTTCTGTGTTGCATTTCTTTACGTTTCTCCTCATAACTCAGGCCAGAAACAAGATGGAAACGAAAAAAACACCATTACTCTCAGAACAGTACAGACTTTCATCCGATATGTCACAAGAATATATCTTTGTTAATATTTTATCCATGCAGACTCAAACGCGAAATTTTGAAAAGCATTTCCAAAAAAACTGTATAATATAAAATTTTCAAAAAATTCACATGTGTCTCCTGTACACCTAGCCACATCTGTACCAAATTCACTTTGGGATCTCAAAGGGATCATACTTGAAAAAATAAGTATATGAACAGTGTCAATTTGAAAATCTCAAATTCAGATCTGCTCAGCCTATGGTCTAAAAGTGCAGGGTCTATGTTTTCCAAATTAAAAAAAAAACAATCTTCATGACTTGTCCTGATCTTAAACCAGGCAAATTATTAGATAAATCTATAGTGAATAGAGTGAAAGGTTTTCATAATAGTGATGAAATGAGACAAATTATACCTTTCGAGAAAGACTGTGTGTCCATGAAAAGTGAACGGTAAGAAAACTCATGTTCATAAAAGGCCGGTTCTTGCCAATTTGAAAGAGACCTATGAATTTTATTTATTTTTTTTAATTCAACTTCTGCCAAAATTTGCTGACCTAAGAATTGTGTCCTGGCTGGTGGTAGTGGTGCACACTCAGTGTGCGTATGTACAGCACACCACAACACTAAGCTTATGATTGAAGGAGGTACACTGAAAGTTAGATTGGCGAGTCCAACCTTGGTGATAACAAACTATGTGTCTCACATAACGTGTCCAGAAAAGAGTTCAAACTGTTACCTAAATATCTGCAAAAAATGTCCTCCAGTAATGGCTCTCCAAGAAAAAATACTAAATTGTCTCGAAGAGGCTATGGTAGATAGTTTAACTTATAAACAGTGGATATCTGGTGACCTATTGACTTGACACTGTTTCTAAAAGTGCAGAAGACTTTGTAGAACATTTTTGTGAACAACTGATAAGTCCTTAACCCCTTTAAAGCTCATGACGTACTAATACGCGTCTGTGCCCTGGGACTTAAGAGCCTGACCCGTATTAGTACGTCATCGCGATCGCGCGCGCACACAGGCTGTGCGGGCGCGATCGCTGCCGGATGTCAGCTGATTGTCACAGCTGACACCCGGTACTATGTGCAGGGAGAGATCCCGCACCGCTCCCGGCACATTAACCCCCGCAATGCTGGAGGTAATTTTTTTCTTACACATTCCAAAAATTCCTGTGAAGCACCTGAAGGGTTAATAAAGTTCTTGAATGTGGTTTTGAGCACCTTGAGGGGTGCAGTTTTGAGAATGGAGTCACTTTTTGGTATTTTCTGTCATAAGGACCCCTCAAAGTGACTTTAAATATGATGTGGTCCCTAAAAAAATGGTTTTGTAAATTTTGTTGGAAAAATGAGAAATCGCTGGTCAACTTTTATCCCTTATAGCTCCCCAATAAAAAAAAATTTTGGTTTCAAAATTGTACTGATGTAAAGTAGACATGTGGGAAATGTTATTTATTAACTATTTTGTGTGACATACAGTACAGACCAAAAGTTTGGACACACCTTCTCATTTAAAGATTTTTCTGTATTTCATGACTATGAAAATTGTACATTCACACTGAAGGCATCAAAACTATGAATTAACACATGTGGAATTATATACTTAACAAAAAAGTGTGAAACAACTGAAAATATGTCTTATATTCTAGGTTCTTCAAAGTAGCCACCTTTTGCTTTGATGACTGCTTTGCACACTCTTGGCATTCTCTTGATGAGCTTCAATAGGTAGTCACCAGAAATGGTTTTCACTTCACAGGTGTGCCCTATCAGGTGTAATAAGTGGGATTTCTTGCCTTATAAATGGGGTTGGGACCATCAGTTGTGTTGTGCAGAAGTCTGGTGGATTCACAGCTGATAGTCCTACTGAATAGACTGTTAGAATTTGTATTATGGCAAGAAAAAAGCAGCTAAGTAAAGAAAAGCGAATGGCCATCATTACTTTAAGAAATGAAGGTCAGTCAGTCTGAAAAATTGGGAAAACTTTGAAAGTGTCCCCAAGTACAGTTGCAAAAACCATCAAGCGCTACAAAGAAACTGGCTCACATGAGGACCGCCCCAGTAAAGGAAGACCAAGAGTCACCTGTGCTTCTGAGGATAAGTTTATCCGAGTCACCAGCCTCAGAAATCGCAGGTTAACAGCAGCTCAGATTAGAGACCAGGTCAATGCCACACAGAGTTCTAGCAGCAGACACATCTCTAGAACAACTGTTAAGAGGAGACTTTGTGCAGCAGGCCTTCATGGTAAAATAGCTGCTAGGAAACCACTGCTAAGGGCAGGCAATAAGCAGAAGAGACTTGTTTGGGCTAAAGAACACAAGGAATGGACATTAGACCAGTGGAAATCTGTGCTTTGGTCTGATGAGTCCAAATTTGAGATCTTTGGTTCCAACCACCGTGTCTTTGTGCGACGCAGAAAAGGTGAACGGATGGACTCTACGTGCCTGGTTCCCACCGTGAAGCATGGAGGAGGAGGTGTGATGGTGTGGGGGTGCTTTGCTGGTGACACTGTTGGGGATTTATTCAAAATTGAAGGCATACTAAACCAGCATGGCTACCACAGCATCTTGCAGCGGCATGCTATTCCATCCGGTTTGCGTTTAGTTGGACCATCATTTATTTTTCAACAGGACAATGACCCCAAACACACCTCCAGGCTGTGTAAGGGCTATTTGACCAAGAAGGAGAGTGATGGGGTGCTACGCCAGATGACCTGGCCTCCACAGTCACCAGACCTGAACCCAATTGAGATGGTTTGGGGTGAGCTGGACCGCAGAGTGAAGGCAAAAGGGCCAACAAGTGCTAAGCATCTCTGGGAACTCCTTCAAGATTGTTGGAAGACCATTTCCGGTGACTACCTCTTGAAGCTCATCAAGAGAATGCCAAGAGTGTGCCAAGCAGTCATCAAAGCAAAAGGTGGCTACTTTGAAGAACCTAGAATATAAGACATATTTTCAGTTGTTTCACACTTTTTTGTTAAGTATATAATTCCACATGTGTTAATTCATAGTTTTGATGCCTTCAGTGTGAATGTACAATTTTCATAGTCTTAAAAATACCGAAAAATCTTTAAATGAGAAGGTGTGTCCAAACTTTTGGTCTGTACTGTATCTCTCTGATTTAAGGGCATAAAAATTAAAATTTTGAAAATTGCAAAATTTTCGCCAAATTTCCGTTTTTTTCACAAATAAACGCAAGTGATATCGAAGAAATTTTACCACAATCATGAAGTACAATATGTCACGAAAAAACAATCTCAGAATCAGGGGGATCCGTTGAAGCGTTCCAGAGTAATTACCTCATAAAGTGACAGTGGTCAGAATTGTAAAAATTGGCCTGGTCATTAACGTGCAAACCACCTTGGGTTGTAAAGGGGTTAAAGGGTTAGTCTGAAACCCAGAAGAAATTTTCAATTAATAAATCTTTAACCCCTTCACCCTGAAGCCTGTTTTCACCTTCCTGACCAGGCCAAGTTTTTGAATTCTGATCAGTGTTACGATATGAAGTAATAACTTTTGAACGCTTCACCGAATCCCAGTGATTCTGAGATTGTTTTTTTGTGACATATTGTACTTCATTATAGTGGTAAAATTTATTCGATATCACTTGCGTTTACTTGTGAAAAAATCGTAAATTTGGAGAAAATTTTGCAATTTTCAACCTTCTAATTTTTATGCCCTTAAATAAGAGAGAGTTATGTCACATAAAATAGTTAATAAATAACATTTCCCACATGTCTACTTTATATCAGCACAATTTTTGAAGCACCATTTTTTTTTGTTAGGAAGTTAGAAGAGTTAAAAGTTGACCAGTGATTTCTCATTTTTACAACAAAATTTACAAAACCATTTTTTTAGGGACCACATCACATTTGAAGTGACTTTGAGTGGTCTGTATGACAGAAAATACCCCAAATTGACACCATTCTAAAAACTGCACCCTTCAAAGTGCTCAAAACAACATTCAAGAAATGTATTAACCCTTCAGGTGCTTCACGGGAATTAATGGAATGTGGAAGGAAAAAAAAACATTTAACTTTTTTTCACACAAATTTTCTTTTAGACCCAATTTTTTTTAACTTTTTTTACTTGCACAAGGGTAACAGGAGAAATCAGACCCCAAAATTTGTTGTTCAATTTCTCCTGAGCACACAGATTCCCCCTTATGTGGGGAAAAAACACTGTTTGGGATGGAGCGCCATTTGACTTTTTGAATGTAAAATTTGCTGGCATAATTAGTGAACGATATGTTGCGTTTGGAGAGCCCCTGATGTGCCTAAACAGTGGAAACCCCCCACAAGTGACACCATTCTGGAAGCTAGACCCCTCAAGGAACTTGTATACATGTGTGGTGAGCACGTTGAACCCCCAGCTGCTTCACAGAAGTTTAGAACGTTGAGCCATTAAAATAAAAAAAAATTCCCACAAAAATGTTTTTAGCCCCAAATTTTACATTTTCATAAGGATAACAGGAGATATTGCACCATATAATTTGTTGTGCAATTTCTCCTGAGTACGCTAATACCCAATATGTGGAGGAAATCTTTGTTTGGGCACACGGCAGGGCTTGGAAGGGAAGGAGCGCTATTTGACTTTTTGAATGTAAAATTTGCTGGAATAATTAGCGGACGCCATGTCGCGTTTGGAGAGGCCCTGATGTGCCTAAACAGTGGAAACCCCCCACAGTGACACCACTAGACCTCTCTGGGAAGTTATCTAGATGTGTGGTGAGCACCTTGAACAGAAGTTTATAACGTTGATCTGTGAAAATAAAAAAAATTACATTTTTTGCCCCAAATTTTGCATTTTCACAAGGGTAACTGGAAAAAATGGACCCCAAAATTTGTTGTGCAATTTCTCCTGAGTCTGCAGAGACCCCATATGTGGGTGAAAACTACTGTTTGGGCGCACGGCAGGGCTCAGTAAGGAAGAAGTGATGTTTTATAATGCAGATTTTGATGTAATGGTCAGTGAGTGTCATGCTGCCTTTGGAGAGCCCCTGATGTGCCTATACAGTGGAAAACCCCTACAAGTCCCTGTACATTGTGCCCAGCTCGTGCTTCTGGAGACACGCACCCGTAAATTAGGTTGGCTCTCATCGCTACAGAAATGCCAAACATATGGACGTTAAATGTGGTTTAGACGGGGGCGTGTCCTGGATGCAGACCTGAGCAGAAGCAGGAGTGTGGAGCTCCCCCAGACACCGAGCAGTCCAGCAGATTTCTAACTCACAGCACCGGCCAATAACCAAAAAAAACTATGGGTCCCAGAAGAACAAGGACCCCTGCCCCCGGGGGTGGAAGCGAGGCTCCCCCAGAGACAGCGCTGGATGCCTTTCTAACCAGAGGGTCGGCTGAGACAGGAGGGCAGGCGCCATCTTGCTCCAGAGGAGAGATCATGTTAGCCCAGGAGGACGGAGAAGTAGCAGACGACATGGTAGGAGGCTTGAGGGCTCTCACCAGAAGGGAGGGGGTGAAGCAGGCTCCCAGCTCTGTAGGCACAGCAAGGGAAGATAAGCAGGGAGGTTCAGGAGAACGGTGCCACAGCCATTGCCTCAATACAGCAGCTCCCCCTCTCCCCCAGCAGAACGCTGACTGGAAGGAGAAAACATGCAGCTCCACAGTAACAGCCGCCCTTCCCTCCCTGAAAGCTAATTACCAACATAAAAAAGTACAGGGAAGCAGCTTTATAAGCATCTGCACTGACAATGAGGGGACTTCTCATAGTGAGAGTATACATGTTTCGCCTGGCACTGGAGGATTGGAGTCTAATGTAACTCACAGAGAGCAGGAGCTGAGGGGGGACAGGAGAGGGGGGAGCCCCCTTGCAGCCACAATACCCTCCCTGCAGTGCACTGGAACATGACTCCTTGCCTTGTGAGTCAGAGGAGGAGGGGTGGTGCCAAACACCCCCGGATTCCCAGTATGCTTGGAAGAAATTTCTGTCCCAGATTCCCTCCAGAGAAGATTTTAAAACTCTAATAGCTGAAGTGAAAGAAGCCTGCAGGTCTGAAATATCATGCGTCAGGCAAGATCTACAAAGCCTGGCAGGGCGCTTGAATACTCTGGAGGAGGATCATGATGCCACTAGAGTTTACATGAAGGACTTACAGCATGTCATAGCCAAACAAAATAAGATGGTGAAAGAGCTGCAGTCCCACATGGAGGATCTAGACAATAGGGCCAGACGTTGTAACATACGAGTCCGGGGGGTCCCAGAATCAGAGGGGCAAGAAAATCCCAAAGCAATTCTCCAAGCGATTTTCAACTCTGTCCTAGGGGAACCCCCTACATCCAATATAAAGATGGACAGAGCTCACAGGGCCCTTCAACCAAAGGGCTCCTCTGCACTCCCGAGGGACATCATCTGTTGCTTGCATGATTTTATAACCAAAGAGAGGATAATGTACAAAGCCAGAACACAAAAATCCATAACGTATAAAGGAAGAGATCTGCTGCTGTTCCCGGACCTCTCCAGAGTAACACTTCAGAAAAGAAGAATCCTTAAACCGCTGCTAAAGATCTTGACAGACCAGCGGATTCCATACAGATGGGGTTTCCCCTTTGCCCTGCACGTGAGCCGCAATGGAACAACGTCAACCTTGAGAGTCCTGGAGGACCTGCCGATTTTTTGTGACTCCCTGGGATTGTCGTGCCCAAAGATTCAGGACTGGGAGGTTCCTAACCCCCAGGAAGCTCCCCCACCTTTGTGGTCCCGGAAGGAGGGACGGGGAAGGAAGAGAGGAGGGGGGAGGGAGACATGGAGTCATCTCTCCAAAATTCCCCCCTTTGATCACTAACCCCCTAGCTTAGGGGTTTCTATAGTTTCTTTGTCCCCCCCTCTCTTTTGTATGCTTTGGGTGGGGGGGAGCCTAGCACAGGCCGGTGTTAAACAAGATGTAATAGTGGTGGCACAATCCATCACTTAATTGCTGGACATGTTTTATTCATTCATTATATATAATAAGTGCCTGGGGAGCCACTGAGAGGTGTTGTACTCTTGTTCAGTTTTCCATCCTTTCTACTTTTAGTGGGTTCCCCTTTGGGAGACGAATACTCCCACCCCTAGTTGGTAGTTAAAGAATCTTTCAGGGCACCCTCTCGAATTAATTAGTTAAAGGGGTATTCCCTTTTTTCATCTAGAGTTTATTAGCGAATACCTGGATAGTTCCAGGGGGTTTCACTTTAAATTTGCCTATTCTGTGGGCTCATTTTGTGCTACAGGAGGGTCCCCCTTTTTCTCCAGGAGATATCCTGGGAACAAGTATATTGAACGTAGAATTTGGTGTAGTGTCAGTGTGTTTAATGCATATATTGTTTTTTTGTCAGTGTCTCCCTACTTCCCTCATGTGTCTCCCCTCCCTTCCTTTCCTATGTGGCCTGAGGTTTCTTCGTCAGAGGATGGGAGATTTCAGAAACTCCCCAGCTCAAAGGTTTCCAGAAGGAGAAGGTGTTCGGAGGCGTTCCGTGAGTAGAGGCACATTAAAAGGCACATTCCATACAATAAGATATAAACATGGCACGTATAATTTCACTTACTGTAAGGGGTCTTAACTCCCCTAGAAAGAGACGTCTCGTGCTTCAGGAGATAAGATCCCTGAGGGTGGATATAGTCTTCCTGCAGGAGACCCACTTTGACAATAAGAGCATGTTCAATTTTGCTTCCCAACAATACCCCACCGTATATTCGGCCCATAATAACAACAAAAAGGGACGGGTAGCAATATAATAGCCACTAACTGCCCGATACAGGTGAAGGCAACACATTTGGACCCGGGGGGTAGATACGTTTTACTAGAATCCTCATTGCAGGGTAATCGCATAATTTTGGGCAATGTTTACGCACCTAATTCGGGACAGATAAATTTCTTACTTAGGATATTTACCCTGATTCATAGACTGCAGCTAGGTCCTATGTTATTGAGTGGTGACTTTAACATCCCCTTTTCTGAGTCCTTTGATAGGCAGTCTATAGTAGATAAGCCTCCCTCAGTGCAGCTAAGCAGAATGTCCCTGGAGTTTCGTAAACTCATAAGAGCCAATTCGTTGTTCAACCTATGGAGAATAGAGCACCCAAAAGAAAAAGGTTTCTCCTTCTACTCACCCCCCATGGCACCCATACCCGCATAGACGCATAGATTATTTCTTCGCTAACATTGCAGTTCTCAGGACTATGAGAAAAATTGATATAGGGGCAATTTCATGGTCAGATCATGCACCGGTGATATTAGACATAAAATCAATGGGCTCCCCAACGAGAAAATGTCACTGGAGGCTTAACGAGTTTCTGATTAAAGATCCAACTATTAGGAAGACCCTCGAGTCCCATCTAACAGACTTCTTCAATTTGAACATGAATTCAGTATCCTCACCGGCTGTACTGTGGGAGGCCAATAAGGCGGTGATGAGGGGATTTTGTATCAGGGAAGGGGCCAGATTAAAAAAAAATACCCAAATCCAAAAGTCTAAACTAACCTCTCATCTTAAATCTCTAGAAAATAAATTGTCCTCCTCCCCTAATATTAGTATCTTGAGAAAGGTGATTGCAATAAGAGACAAACTGAAGGATTTGGCCATGTGTAAGGTGGAAATACTTCTTCTCTACT
This sequence comes from Phyllobates terribilis, assembly GCF_046119375.1. Taxonomy (NCBI): domain Eukaryota; kingdom Metazoa; phylum Chordata; class Amphibia; order Anura; family Dendrobatidae; genus Phyllobates; species Phyllobates terribilis. The sequence continues at coordinate 340,897,180 of NW_027362762.1, read as the reverse complement.
CCAAACAGAGGTATTATGAGAAGGGAAACAAGGCTCACACTATATTAGCCAGACAGCTCAAAGATAGACTTACAAACTCAATCCCACAGGCACTTAGAGACAGAGAGGGCACTATACTATACGACCCAGTGGATGTTTCTAAAATCTTTCAAGAGTTCTATCAGAGACTCTATAACCTTCAGGAGACATTACCACTGGATCCTTCTCGTAGGGTGACCTTACTTAGCAATTATCTGTCCGCGCTTAATCTGCCAGTGCTCCCCCCCGGAGGCGGTGGAAGCCCTTAACGCCCCAATCTCAGCTGAGGAATTGCGTGATAACATAAAAGAACTTCCACTGGGCAAGGCCCCTGGCCCTGATGGGTGGACATATCTATACTACAAGACATACAGTACAGACCAAAAGTTTGGACACACCTTCTCATTTAAAGATTTTTCTGTATTTTCATGACTATGAAAATTGCACATTCACACTGAAGGCATCAAAACTATGAATTATCACATGTGGAATTATATACTTAACAAAAAAGTGTGAAACAACTGAAAATATGTCGTATATTCTAGGGTCTTCAAAGTAACCACCTTTTGCTTTGATGACTGCTTTGCACACTCTTGGCATTCTCTTGATGAGCTTCAAGAGGTAGTCACCGGAAATGGTCTTCACTTCACAGGTGTGCCCTGTCAGGGTTACTAAGTGGGATTTCTTGCCTTATAAATGGGGTTGGGACCATCAGTTGTGTTGTGCAGAAGTCAGGTGGATACACAGCTGATAGTCCTATTGAATAGACTGTTAGAATTTGTATTATGGCAAGAAAAAAGCAGCTAAGTAAAGAAAAACGAGTGGCCATCATTACTTTAAGAAATGAAGGTCAGTCAGTGCGAAAAATTGGGAAAACTTTGAAAGTGTCCCCAAGTGCAGTTGCAAAAACCATCAAGCGCTACAAAGAAACTGGCTCACATGAGGACCGCCCCAGGAAAGGAAGACCAAGAGTCACCTCTGCTTCTGAGGATAAGTTTATCCGAGTCACCAGCCTCAGAAATCAGGTTAACAGCAGCTCAGATTAGAGACCAGGTCAATGCCACACAGAGTTCTAGCAGCAGACACATCTCTATAACAACTGTTAAGAGGAGACTTTGTGCAGCAGGCCTTCATGGTAAAATAGCTGCTAGGAAACCACTGCTAAGGACAGGCAACAAGCAGAAGAGACTTGTTTGGGCTAAAGAACATAAGGAATGGACATTAGACCAGTGGAAATCTGTGCTTTGGTCTGATGAGTCCAAATTTGAGATCTTTGGTTCCAACCACCGTGTCTTTGTGCGACGCAGAAAAGGTGAACGGATGGACTCTACATGCCTGGTTCCCACCGTGAAGCATGGAGGAGGAGGTGTGATGGTGTGGGGGGGCTTTGCTAGTGACACTGTTGGGGATTTATTCAAAATTGAAGGCATACTGAACCAGCATGGCTACCACAGCATCTTGCAGCGGCATGCTATTCCATCCGGTTTGCGTTTAGTTGGACCATCATTTATTTTTCAACAGGACAATGACCCCAAACAAACCTCCAGGCTGTGTAAGGGCTATTTGACCAAGGAGGAGAGTGATGGGGGGCTATGCCAGATGACCTGGCCTCCACAGTCACCAGACCTGAACCCGATCGAGATGGTTTGGGGTGAGCTGGACCGCAGAGTGAAGGCAAAAGGGCCAACAAGTGCTAAGCATCTCTGGGAACTCCTTCAAGATTGTTGGAAGACCATTTCCGGTGACTACCTCTTGAAGCTCATCAAGAGAATGCCAAGAGTGTCCAAAGCAGACATCAAAGCAAAAGGTGGCTACTGTGAAGAACCTAGAATATAAGACATATTTTCAGTGGTTTCACACTTTTTTGTTAAGTATATAATTCCACATGTGGTAATTCATAGTTTTGATGCCTTCAGTGTGAATGGACAATTTTCAAAGTCATGAAAATACTGAAAAATCTTTAAATTAGAAGGTGTGTCCAAACTTTTGGTCTGTACTGTACATAGATGAGCTGTCTCCTCATATGATTAATCTGTTTAATTCTTTCATGGGGGGCTCACCGATTCCAGAAACTCTCTCCCACTCTCATCTAATCCTCATTCCCAAGCCAGGGAAGGACCCATTAGATTGTGATAATTATAGGCCCATTGCTCAACTAAATTCAGATTTTAAAATATTTACCAAAATACTAGCAAATAGGCTTAACCAGTGGCTTAAACAAATAATAGATAAGGATCAGGTGGGATTTATCCCATTTCGCCAAGGGGGAGATAACACCTGGAAAGTTGTGGACCTCATAGATGTGGTTAATACCAATAAGACCGAGGCCCTTCTCCTTAGTTTAGATGCAGAGAAGGCCTTTGATCGCCTCAGTTGGTCCTTTCTATTTGAAACAATGAGGGCGTTCGGAGTGTCTGGGTTTTTTATGATGGCATTGAGGGCTCTTTACGGAACCCCTTCAGCATCTATTAAGACCCCCCTTCATACCTCCCCTAAATTTAAAATTTCGAATGGAACAAGACAGGGGTGCCCTTTATCTCCCCTCCTCTTTGCCATGTGCATAGAGCCATTGGCGGCGGCGATTCGCCAAAATTCTAGTATCTCTGGTGTGGATTTTCAAGATATCACTGTTGGCGGATGACGTCCTAATGACCCTAACCTCTCCTCACGTATCACTTCCCAACCTTATGGCCACACTAAAGGAATATGGGCTTATGTCAGGATACAAAGTTAACACAGCTAAAACGGAGGCATTACCCCTAAACTTTATCGCCCAAGCTTTTGATCATCTGAAATCAAACTACAAATTCCGTTGGAAAACAGATGACATTAAATATCTAGGAGTCAACCTTTCCTCATCCTATAACACCCTATATGCTAGGAATTTCCCATCCCTATTTAGAGAGCTGAAAAGCTTGCTAACAAAATGGAAATCTATTTCTATCTCCATGATGGGGAGAATAGCCTCGGTCAAGATGACCCTCCTCCCTAAATTAATTTATCACTTTGAGACCCTTCCGGTGAGAGTCCCTATGGGAGAACTCAAATCCCTTCAAGCAGCAATAATGAGATTTATATGGAATGATAAAAGACATAGAATAGCCAAACAAATCTTAACCACTCACAGAAACCAGGGAGGTATGTCAGTACCGGATGTTATTAAGTATTATTGGGCGGTTCATCTCAGAAGGGTCCCCTCGTGGGCTTCGTTATGGGCATACAATAAATGGACTGAAATAGAGAAGTTATGGCTGGCTCCCATTCATCCAAACGCCCTGCTTTGGACGAGTAGACCCTTAAAGATAAGGCGTCCCCTTTTGAGTCCTATCAGGTTCACAAGGGAAATATGTCAGACCTGCGGTAAGAAATTTGAACTAACTTCCCCAAGATCGCCAATGATATCCTTCATATATCAACCGCTAATTCCAAATAGCTTGAGCTCGGACATGGTGCTCCCATGGATAAAGTCAGGCCTTTTTAAATTTGCAGACCTGGTAGAAGGAACCTCATTGGAATTACACACTTTTTACCACATTAAAGCTAACTTTAATATAACAAACAGGGAATTCTTTCAATTTATGCAGATTAAATCTTTTGCAGTTTCTTTGTTTGGGTCGTTGAAGGTGTCCTCTCCTACTGAGTTTGAAAAGATATGTAAAAGGAGCCCGTCAACAGAGGGTCTGATATCGGACATATATGGTCTAATTAACACTCCCCGGGGGGATCCTCCTCCTAAACACTCATGCATGACCAAGTGGGAGAGGTTTCTGGGAAGGGAACTATCACCGCAGTGCTGGCAGTCCATCTGGGATAAAGCATCCAAAACCTCTCTTTGCATTTTATACAAAGAGAATCAATATAAATTAATGATGTTTTGGTATCATACCCCTGAACTACTACACACATTAAACCCCTCTATCCCGGATGGCTGCTGGCGCTGTGGAGCTGCTACGGGGTCCCTTACCCACATTTTCTGGACATGCCCGATCCTGACCCCATTATGGGAAAATGTCAGATCCCTCCTGCGGGAAGTATTGTTCACTGAAATCCCTCTAGACCCAGCTATATATTTATTAAATGTTACTCCAAGAGGGATGGGTAAAAACTCCTCAAAGCTGCTTCTCCACATCCTAACAGCAGCTAGATGCCTCATAGCTCTTCATTGGAAAAAAACGCTCCCCCCCTCTAATAGAGATTTACTAAGTAGAATTGCGGATATACGAAGAATGGAACACCTGACGGCAGTAATAAACGCCAAATTAGATATATTCAATAAGGTGTGGGGACAATGGGACTATTACTGGGCCCAATTTAATACCTGATATTTGTTCAAGGAAAGGAGAGCAGAGTTTACTGCTGAAATCTTCCAATAATTATTTTTGCATCGCTTTATTCTGAGAGCTATAACTTTTTTATTTTTCTGCTGATGCAGGTGCATGGCGGCTTTTTTTTTGCGGGACAAGATGACGTTTTCAGCAGTACCATTTTTATTTACATTCATCTTTTTGATCGCTTTTTATTGCATTTATTGTTTTGCGGTAGGATGATAAAACATCGTTTTTTTACCTTGTTTTTTTTTACGGTGTTCATTGAAGGGGTTAACTGGTGAGACAGTTTTATAGGTCGGGTCATTCCGGACGCCGCGATACCAAGTATGTGTACTTTTTTTTATTTTTTACATAAATAAATGTATTTATTGGATGAATATTGTTTGATATCTGAGTGCTTACTTCATGATTCAATTAGCTGTTCATTTGTTCCAAAAAAAATTGATTTCAATGATAAAAACTGACATCCTACCAAGTTTTAGCAAGGTCTACTACTTCTCGGATGGCTCTTCTACACAGTATAAAAATAGGAAAAACTTTATAAGGCTATTCGCACACGAAGCATTTTTTATGCGTTTTCGCGGCGGGAAACACTGCGAAAACACTTGTTAATAGGTCTGCCAGCTATAGCAATGGTAATCCGGATGTTCTGTGCACATGATGCGGAAATTTCCACTCCGGATAACCATTGCGGTAAAAACATGACATGACCAATGGCATGACCATTGTTCGGGCGTTTCCGCCGCAAATTTGCTCCTATTGACTTATACTGAACCGCAGCAAACCCGCAGGTATAATACATATACTTGCAGGTTTGCTGCGTTTCAATTAAAGCCAATGGGTGCAAATTCGCGGCGGAAACGCTCTGCGGGTGGTACCCGGTTCGGGAGAGGACTACTGCTCCTCTCATCCAACCGCCGCTCCTGCTGATAACAGGGAGGACCAGTAGTCTGCTCTGCCCAGCCCGCATGCCCGCGATAGTAAAAAAAAACAAGCAAGAAAAGTAAAAATGAAAAAACATTTATACTCACCTGTCCGCCAGCCCCCGGTGTCCTCCTGGTCCCTGGTGGCGATCCTCTCCTCCTCACGTGCGTACTGTACTGCCAGGACCTGCAGTAACGTAGCGATCAGCTGATCGTCACGTGATATCACCGTGGGAACATTCTCAAGAATGCTCCCACGGTGGTTAGCTCAGCTCATCAGCTGATCTTCAGCTGATAAATCCCAGTGACCTCCTGCAGCAATGTACACTGGCAGGAGTGATTTTACACCCATCAGTATACATTGCTGGCTTCTACAGCAGTGACATCAGTGATGGCTGATGCCACTGCTGTAGAAGTGACACGGATCGTCGAGGGACAATCAGCGGTAATCGTGGACTGCGTCATGATAGTGGATAGGTGAGGGATATGGTTGTTTGTTTTTTTTACTTTTTTATCAGAAGATCGAGGGCTTCGCCAATCCAGTGCAATAAATTTTTTGTAAAAAAACGTGTGTTTTTTATTTCATTAAAATACTTTATTCTGGCCATGTATTTATTGAAAAAGCACCGACAACTTTACTACATGTTTAGTAATGGGGGCGTCTTATAGACACCCTTCATTACTAACCTGGGCTTCACGTCAGCCGCCAATACAAGGCTGACATGAACCCCAACCCTATTACCCCACTCGCCACCGCTACACGGCAGTGGGAAGAGCGAGGCTAAGATCCAGATTTGGCGCATCTCATGGATGCGCCATTTCTGGGACTGCTGAGGGGTGATATTAATAGACACGGAGGGGGCTAGTATCCATGGCCCCTTCCCTGGCTATTAATATCAGCCCGCAGCTGTCTAATTTAGCCTTTGCTGGTTAGATTTTATAGGGGGACCCCAAGTAAATTTTTTCTGGGGTCCCCCTGTAATCTAGCCAGTAAAGGCTAAACAAACAGCTGTGGGCTGATATTAATAGCCAGGGAACATTGTTGGCTAATGGCCCCTTCCCTGACTACTAATATCAGCCCCCAGCGGTTGGCTTTCCTTCTGCTGGTTATAAAAATGACGCTGGAGCCCAATTTAGGCTCTGTGCCCACGATCCGAACGTAGCAGCGCTTTGGACGCATATTTTTTGCAGCGTCCAAAACGCTTCATTCTATTGAACGTAGGTAAATCCACATATGTTCACTGAACCATACGGATTTACTGCATTCAATACTTTTTAGTGGTCAAATTTCTGTTGCAGAGACTAGCAACTCCGCAAAAGAAATTGACATGCTGCGGTCCTGAAAGACGCACCACATGTCAGTGTCCACGGGTGGTTTTGCAGCCTCTGATGCAAGCATAGTGGACATGGGATTCCTAGAGATCCCATCCACTTTGAAACATCTGGACGCTGCGGGTTTGGCGCTGTATAAAAATGCAGCGTCAAACCTGCAGCGGCTCCTGACCGTGGCCACGTACCCAAACTCACCTGCAGCATGTCAATTTATATAGTGGACACGCTAGTCTCCGCGGCAGATTTTGACCAATTGAACTGTCATTATATACAGTGAATTCACATGTGCCAACAACAAAAGTGTGGCATTAGAACACCGCGTTTTGTACACAACAAAAATATGGTGCATCCAAATCGCAGTTTGTTGCTGTTTGTGGGCACATAGTGGATAATAAAACAGCTGTGAGCTGTTATTAATGGCCAGGGACCATGTTTGCAAATGGCACCTTCCCAGGCTAAGAATACTAGCTCACAGCTGCCTCATAAATTATGTGAATAGAAATGCTAATGAAGATTGGGTGAATGGAATCAGCTGACACCCAGCTCTTTTGTTTGGTGATGACAAGGTGTCAATCAGACCTTTTCATGACCAAACCTACTTAAAGTAAAGTAAAGAGCTAAATAAGCAAACAGGCAGAGTAAACACTGTATTTGAAATACACACATTCTTTAATCATTAACATTAACCAATATACTCAGCCCAATTCTGACGGTAATCCAAGGGTTTAAGCAATGTCCCACAAAATAACTTTATTTAGCTCCAAAAAGCTGTAGCGCTGGCGTCCCTGCCCTCTGCTAGGCAGGGACGCTGCTCCCCTCACCGCTCTGCTGTCAGCGCGCGCTCCGTCCCGGCGTCCTCTCCCCGCTCTGCTGTCAGCGCGCGCTCCGTCCCGGCGTCCTCCTCCTGCTCTGCTGTCAGCGCGCGCTCCGTCCCGGCGTCCTCCTCCTGCTCTGCTCTCAGCGCGCGCTCCTTCCCGGCCCCTGTGCTTAGGGCGCGCGCGCTTCCCTCCTCTTAAAGGGGCCGCGCGCGCCGCCCTAAAGAGTCCCCGGCCAATGGCCGGAGGACTTCATCATATATAAGGCACCTCCTCCAAAATGGAGGTGCCCGAGCAATGTTGTTTGCACCTGTGTCTCACCTGTGCTTCAGCCCTCAGGTCCCGTTGCCAGTTTCCTGCCAGTTACCTGCCAGTTACCTGCCTGATTCCTGCCTGAATACTTGTTACCTGTCTGCCAGTCTGAGGTCCGACGGTCTGCCTTACTACTCCTGTCAGTCTGTCTAAAGGACCAGCCTGCCCGCTCACCTGGGAGCGCACATCAGCTACCTGCCTGCTTTCCTGAGGTCCGACGGTCTGCCTTACAACTCCGGTCAGTCTGTCTATGGACCAGCTTGCCCGCTCACCTGGGAGCGCTTCTCCGTTACCTGCCCGCTTGCCTACCTGGAGGCTCCGCCGTCACGTGCTGTGACCACCAGCTATTCCAGACTCTTGCCCGCTCACCTGGGAGCGCTTCTCCGTTACCTGCCTGCTTGCCTGCCCGGAGGCTCCGTTGTCACGTGCTGTGACCATCAGCTACTTCAGACTCTTGTCCGCTCACCTGGGAGCGCTTCTCCGTTACCTGCCTGCTTGCCAGCCCGGAGGTTCCGCCGTCACGTGCCGTGACCACCTGCTATTCCAGAGACTCTCGCTTGCTCACCTGGGAGCACACATCTACCATCTGCCTGCTAGCCTACCCGGAGGCTCTGCCATCACAGGTCGTACCTACCCTTTACCCAGAGACTGCCCTGATCACTTGCCGTATCTCCCTGTCCGTTCATCCAGAGACTGCCACCCGCTCCCTTACAAGGGCCGCCCCCTTGTATAGTAGCTCAGAGGTTCCGCCTCCCAGACCCGTTACAGTTTGCTCGGGCCATGGAACCCGGTGGCACCCAAGCTCCCTCGCTCTCGGACCTCTGTCTTGAACTGTCCCGTCAGAAGTCCCAACAGGAGGCCATCCTGGGTCATCTGCGGAATGTTAATACTCGCCTGAACACCCTGTCTGATCCTGCAACTACGGCCAGTACCATAGTATCCTTTTCCGGACCCCGGCTCTCTGCACCTCCTCGCTTCGGAGGCGACTCCGTCCTGGCTCGGGGCTTCATAAATCAGTGTGACGCGCCCCCTGGGACATATTCCTTTTTGAGGGGAATACCCGGCACCGGATCAGATGGGGGGGTTGTAGTCTCCGAGCGGCTGTGACCCGGCCCGTGCCCAGGGCGTCAAGCTCAGTGTTATGTGGCAGTCCTACAGATGTTATTAAGAGTTCTTTTGTGTCGACTACGCCACCCGTTGTGATGCGGTCACTGTGGCCGCCGCTGCAGCAGGGTCCGCTGAGGCTGATGGTGGGTGCGCAGCTTGGTGGGATAACCCCCAACGGGAGGGGTATAGCCTCAGGGGGGACAGGTGCAGAGGATGGGGGTTGTGGTGGTGCAGTGCAGACGGCAATGAAGACAGAGTCGGGTTGTGCAGTTAAGGGTGTTTACTTACTGCAGATGTTGTACTGGTCACTCCAGCTTCGAGTGACCACCCGAGCCGTGCTGCGTCCACCAGGTCCTGGATCCAGCCAACCCCCAAACAAGTCCGGAGCGTGGCCCTGAGCTCTCCTTCTGTCCCGTTCTCTGGCCGTCCCCACCAGTGATCCACCTAGGTCCAGCTCCCTCGGGCCTTCTGTTGGGACACCCTTGGCCTTGGGTTCCCTGACCCTTCATGTGGTGTGCCTTCGGGGTGGATGTGATGGGTGACCGTGGCAAACGCTGCCCACGGTCTCCGGTCTCTGGCTAGGGTGTGTTTTCTGCCCCCACCAGCTTGGGATCCGGTACCCTGTGCCGACTCCTCACCCGGTGCTTTAATTTGGGTTCTTGGGTCCTCTCTGTTTTCCCCTCTGGGTTCTCCTTCTCTGCTCCTCTCTCACTCAGGGTCTCTCTCTTCTGCAGGCTGACTTCCTCTCTGCTTGCTGTCTGCTCCTCTGCAACTGTCTTGCTGTCTCCAACTGACTTGTTCTCTGCATCTGACTTGTTCTCTGCATCTGACTTGTTCTCTGCATCTGACCCTGTTCTTAGTTGGTGCCCACCTTATATACACCCTCTATGTGTGAGCTCAGGTGACCAGCACCCAATGAGCTCCTAACTTTACCCAGGCTGCTCCCCCTATCTGCCCCTACACTACTTGGGATGTACCACCCCCCTCCCACTCCAGCCAGGAACAGACTCGGTCGTACCTGCACATTTCTAAGTGGGAGTACCGTCGGTCTGTTCCTCGGAAATGGGATGTATGTAGTGCATGCAGCCTACCGAGCTCAGTTCCACACTCCTTCCTTACCCGGGAGTGGAATATCACACCTCTGGGTTGAGGTGCAATACCCCTGTAGCAGCCGAATCCTCAGGGTGCTACATTCCCCCCTGGTAAATCACAGCACGTCCTCGGGCTGTAAGACATAAATAACACCAAAAACATACATTTTTTTTTTTTTCATAAACATATAAAACAACATATATTAAAACTTTCTCGTCGCCTCTGGCTCCTCCTCCGGTCACTGTGCAACGTGTGACCGGGTAAAGTGCGACAGTCTCTCTGGAAAACTGGTTTTCCTATAAAACCGGTAGGGGGCGCTTTAGGACGCGCAACTATATACAAGGAAAGTTGGCCGCTCTCAGTCCTCGGCCAGGTAAAGGGAAGGGAATGGCTGCTCACAGTCCTCAGCCTGTGGGATTACGGAATTACGGGTGAATGGGTGAACAGTTCACTCAGCTGGTCCCAACGGGGACTATATATATGTAGCAACAGTTTCTTTAGTACCCGGTCGGGTAACTATTTACATCCACTGCTCTGCCGCACTCAACGGCGTCTTCCTCCTGCTCTTTGCTTATAGCTGGTTGTAACTTCAGACCCGTCCGGGTCCTCTTGCTCCTCCTCCTCGCACCGCAACTCCTCCTCCGTCAGGCGGTGTACGTGGAGGGCGTAAGGTCCTTTGGCACACTTGTGCCGGGTGAAAGTGACCTCGTCTCCGATGTAGAGGTCACGACCTCTGTGCCCCTCCGGCAGATGGGACTCCACGTCTCTGCGCGTGACAAAGACGTCGCCGGGGGTGTTGTTGTCTCGAATGAAGCCCCACCCATGCTGCTGGTTGAACTTGATCACTGTCCCGATGGTGCGGGGACAATGCGCTGCACGGGGGTCCCCCCTGGTCCGGCTCTTCTGCTCGGCACTCCGTATTTGGGCCTGTTGTTCCCGGACCCGCCTCTCTCTCCGCTCCCTCGCAAACTCTTCGAGCTGCTGTCGGCAACACTCAGCGCGCTCTGCTGCAGCTGCCCTAGTTTCCTGAGTGAACCCCATTAGATCTTCTCCGGTGGGGTCCCACTCAAACTGTGCTTCCGCTAGCGGGGGCGAGATCCGTGCCACGGGCTTCAGAGCCGGAATCAGGGGTTCATCCAGGGGTCTTAGTTTCTGCTGCCGTTCCAGCTCATGGTATCCTTCGGGCCAGATGAAGGGCCGCCCGTCCGGCCATGTGAGCTGGCTGAACAAGTCCTCCCCCAGGTGTGGCACCCTTGGTTTCACGGGCGCAGGCGCGGTGGTGGTGGCGCCCGGGTTGCCCAGGCCTTGCGGCCAGGCCTGGGGCACCTGGAAGGTGAAGGGCACCGTTAGGACGGCGGCGCCCTGGGCTACCTGGCCTTGCGGCCAGGCCGGAGGCTCCGCGGAGGTAGGGGGCGCTGTTGGTGATGCGGCGCCCGGGGGTACTAGGCCTTGCGACCAGGCTGGTGGTATTTCCTGCTTTGTCACGCTCCGGGTCGAGGCGCGTGACGTCACAGGGGTCGCTGCGGCGGCTTCCGGTCGGGGCCTAGTCCATAGCGGTGACATGGCGGCTACGGGCACAGCAGGGGGACTTTCGGGCTCTGCGACGGGGAGCTGGGGCAGGTGGGCGGTTTCCCGGCTTGGGGTATAGGCGTCCCCTTTACCTGCCTCCATGCGTTCGGCTCCCTTCTCGGCGCCGTCTTCAGCCTTTGGTCCTCCCGCGCCATCCTCAGAGGCGGTCTGCTTCCTCTTCCAGGGTAGCGTGCTCCGTTGACTGGTCTCAGCTTGCTGGGCCATCTCCCGGCTCCATTCCGCCAATATCTCGCGCTGTACCCGGGCCATCCTCCGTGCGAGGCCCTCCAGGGCAGTCTGTGCACACTCCCGGTCTCGGGGGAGCTGTGCAAGGACCTCCACTAGGCCTAGTGGGGTCGTGGTTTCTAGCAGGCTCCTGACCAACGGGTCGGTGCTGCTCTGCTCTTCTTCCAGCAGGCTCCTGGCCAGCGGGCCGGTGCTGCTCTGCTCTCCTTCCTCGGTCTTTAGCAGACTCCTGGCCAGCGGGCCGGTGCTGTTCTGCTTTCTCTCCATATCCGGGTAAGCTCCTCCGCTACTCCTCGTTAGACCTCTTGCCTCCGGGTGCGCTCGCTCCAGACTGCTCCAGGCGGCACCCATCTTCGTTCTTTTCTTTCGTCTCCTCCCACTTCGAGGGCGGTCCCGGGGCAACTCGGTGACTGTCAGCTCCAGGGGTAGTTCTTTCACGCTGACAGACACCTCCAGCATCACAGCCTCTGTTGGTGGGGGCGGTTTCCACTTTTGGCGCCATTTTCTGTCCTGGCCCACGATGGGAGGTGGCCTCTTGCCCTCCTTTGGCACGCCCATAATGGCGTCCGCTGCTCTTCCAAGGCGGGAAATCTTCGGATTTGGCGGGAAGCGTCGCCCAGTGGCGGGAAACTCTGCAGATGGCGGGAACAAGCTGGAAACGGCGGACAATCGGCGGGAAACGACCCGTGATGGGGTCCGATGGCGTGGACCCTCCGGAACCGGCGGGAGACTTCTTTCTGAGGTAAACTTGCACTTTTCTTCAGGCACGCAGTACCCGGGTGTTGCGGGCACGTAATCCTGCCGACTACGCCAAAGTTGACGCGCCCCCTGGGACATATTCCTTTTTGAGGGGAATACCCGGCACCGGATCAGATGGGGGGGTTGTAGTCTCCGAGCGGCTGTGACCCGGCCCGTGCCCAGGGCGTCAAGCTCAGTGTTATGTGGCAGTCCTACAGATGTTATTAAGAGTTCTTTTGTGTCGACTACGCCACCCGTTGTGATGCGGTCACTGTGGCCGCCGCTGCAGCAGGGTCCGCTGAGGCTGATGGTGGGTGCGCAGCTTGGTGGGATAACCCCCAACGGGAGGGGTATAGCCTCAGGGGGGACAGGTGCAGAGGATGGGGGTTGTGGTGGTGCAGTGCAGACGGCAATGAAGACAGAGTCGGGTTGTGCAGTTAAGGGTGTTTACTTACTGCAGATGTTGTACTGGTCACTCCAGCTTCGAGTGACCACCCGAGCCGTGCTGCGTCCACCAGGTCCTGGATCCAGCCAACCCCCAAACAAGTCCGGAGCGTGGCCCTGAGCTCTCCTTCTGTCCCGTTCTCTGGCCGTCCCCACCAGTGATCCACCTAGGTCCAGCTCCCTCGGGCCTTCTGTTGGGACACCCTTGGCCTTGGGTTCCCTGACCCTTCATGTGGTGTGCCTTCGGGGTGGATGTGATGGGTGACCGTGGCAAACGCTGCCCACGGTCTCCGGTCTCTGGCTAGGGTGTGTTTTCTGCCCCCACCAGCTAGGGATCCGGTACCCTGTGCCGACTCCTCACCCGGTGCTTTAATTTGGGTTCTTGGGTCCTCTCTGTTTTCCCCTCTGGGTTCTCCTTCTCTGCTCCTCTCTCACTCAGGGTCTCTCTCTTCTGCAGGCTGACTTCCTCTCTGCTTGCTGTCTGCTCCTCTGCAGCTGTCTTGCTGTCTCCAACTGACTTGTTCTCTGCATCTGACTTGTTCTCTGCATCTGACTTGTTCTCTGCATCTGACCCTGTTCTTAGTTGGTGCCCACCTTATATACACCCTCTATGTGTGAGCTCAGGTGACCAGCACCCAATGAGCTCCTAACTTTACCCAGGCTGCTCCCCCTATCTGCCCCTACACTACTTGGGATGTACCACCCCCCTCCCACTCCAGCCAGGAACAGACTCGGTCGTACCTGCACATTTCTAAGTGGGAGTACCGTCGGTCTGTTCCTCGGAAATGGGATGTATGTAGTGCATGCAGCCTACCGAGCTCAGTTCCACACTCCTTCCTTACCCGGGAGTGGAATATCACACCTCTGGGTTGAGGTGCAATACCCCTGTAGCAGCCGAATCCTCAGGGTGCTACAAGTGCACCCTGCATTTTGAACTATTGTCCCACCAGTTTAACTCCGACCGAGCCAAAATTGCATTCATCATGTCCCATCTCACCGGGGAGGCTCTGGCCTGGCTAAATCCTCTATGGGAGAGAGGAGACCCCCTGGTGTCCGACTTGCCTGCCTTTCTCACGGCTTTCCGGAAAGCCTTCGACGAACCCGGACGGAGGACCTCATCCGCATCATCTCTGCTACGCCTCCGTCAGGGAAGCCTCACCGTGGGTCAATATGCCATACGGTTCCGTACCCTTGCCTCGGAGCTGGCCTGGGATAACGAAGCTCTGGTATCCGTCTTCTGGGAGGGTCTGTCCGGCCGTATTAAAGATGAACTTGCTGGTCGGGACATTCCTACCACTCTCGATGACCTAATAACTCTTGCCACCCGGATTGACCTACGGTTCCAGGAACGTGCCAAAGAGGTCACCCGTGAAAAGGGGCTTCCACGTCTGGTTCCTACTTTTCTGAAACCCGTCACTCCTTCCGTTTCTCCCCAGGTACACTCTCCTGAGCCTATGCAGGTCGACCAGACCAAGATGGTCAAATCCCGTCAGGACTTTCGCCGTGCCGAGGGGAGCTGCTTCTACTGTGGCAGTAAGGAGCATCGGATCCGTGCCTGCCCGGAGAGGTCGGGAGAACGCCTGTGTCTAGGTTCGCTCAGAGGACTTGATCTAGACAAAAATAAATCCTCTCCATCCCTGCTGCTGTCTGTCTCAATCATCTGCGGGGAGAATCGTTATTCCGAACTAGCCCAACTTGACTCTGGAGCAGCCGGAAATCTTATTTCACTGTCCCTGGTGGAGAAATACCGCATCCCCACCAAACCTCTGGCTGTACCCTTGTCTGTTGTTGCCGTGGATGGGGGCCTCTTATCTCGCCCCATCCAATTCATCACCGAATCCATTACTCTGCAAGTGGGTATGCTGCATTCAGAGAGTATCTCCCTTCACGTTCTGCCTGGACTCTCTCACGCCCTCTTGCTAGGTCTGCCTTGGCTCCAGAGACATGCACCCGTGCTTGACTGGCAAACCGGAGAAGTCCTTCGCTGGGGACAAGACTGTCATAAAACCTGTCTGGTTCCCGTCCATTCCGTCCGTCCCTCTCCTATCCCAGCTAATCTACCTGGACTTCCGATTCCTTATTGGTCTTGTGCTGATGTCTTTGATATGGAGGAGGCAGAGACATTACCACCTCATAGACCATGTGACTGCCCCATCGATCCTGCCAGAGTAATGCAGGTGGCCCCCGTGAGTCTAAATTGTCTCCCTCCTGGTAAGACGTTCGTATCGGTACCTGATCGGGAGAGGATCCTACACTGGGGTCATTCGTCTAAACTAGCTGGCCACGCCGGTCAGAAAAAGACCCTCCAGCTTATTACCCGGCACTACTGGTGGCCTAACCTGCACAAGGATGTTATGGACTTTGTTTCTGCCTGTGTGTCCTGCGCCCGCAACAAGGTTCCGAGACACCTGTCGGCCGGCCGCCTTCTTCCTCTGCCAGCACCTGCTGCCCCCTGGCAGCATATAGCGATGGACTTCGTAACTGATCTGCCCGTCTCTGCCGGTTGTACGGTCATTTGGGTGGTCGCTGACCGCTTTTCCAAGATGGCTCACTTCATTCCCCTGCCAGGTCTTCCGTCTGCACCCGAGCTGGCCAGAGTCTTTATCCGCCACATCTTCCGTCTTCATGGCCTGCCCCGTCACATCGTGTCGGATCGAGGAGTACAGTTCACTTCTCGTTTCTGGAGAGCCACTTGTAAATTGCTAGACGTCACTCTGGACTTCTCCTCCGCTTACCACCCACAGTCTAATGGTCAAGTGGAGCGGATCAATCAGAACCTGACCAGTTACCTCCGGCACTTCGTTAATGCTCACCATTCTGACTGGGTGGATCTCCTGCCATGGGCCGAATTCTCGTACAACAATCACAAGAGCGAGTCTTCCTCCATATGGGAGAGTACCCGGTCCGCACTCCTTCTGTCATCCGAGCGTATGAAAAGGCACGCTGACAAAGGACGTCTGGATCCTCCTCAATTCCGTCCTGGGGATAAAGTCTGGCTCTCGTCCAAATATGTCCGGCTCAAGATCCCTTCCTATAAGTTGGGGCCTCGGTTCATCGGCCCACTGGAGGTTATCAGTCAGATCAACCCGGTGGCCTATAAATTGAAACTCCCGGCCAACTTACGGATCCCTAACTCCTTCCATGTATCTCTCCTCAAACCTGTGGTACTTAACTCTTTTTCTAAGTCTACAGGTACGCCTCTTGCTCCGGTTTCTGCTGAGGACGAGTTTGAGGTAGAGAACATTCTTGCCACCAAAAGGGTAAGAGGAAAGACCTTTTTCTTGGTAGATTGGAGGGGGTTTGGTCCTGAGGAGAGAACGTGGGAGCCCCGGGAGAATATCCATGCCCCTCTCATCCTAGCTAAATTTCTGTCTGGCCTAAAAAAGGGGGGGCCTAAAGGGGGGGGTACTGTAGCGCTGGCGTCCCTGCCCTCTGCTAGGCAGGGACGCTGCTCCCCTCACCGCTCTGCTGTCAGCGCGCGCTCCGTCCCGGCGTCCTCTCCCCGCTCTGCTGTCAGCGCGCGCTCCGTCCCGGCGTCCTCCTCCTGCTCTGCTGTCAGCGCGCGCTCCGTCCCGGCGTCCTCCTCCTGCTCTGCTCTCAGCGCGCGCTCCTTCCCGGCCCCTGTGCTTAGGGCGCGCGCGCGCTTCCCTCCTCTTAAAGGGGCCGCGCGCGCCGCCCTAAAGAGTCCCCGGCCAATTGCCGGAGGACTTCATCATATATAAGGCACCTCCTCCAAAATGGAGGTGCCCGAGCAATGTTGTTTTCACCTGTGTCTCACCTGTGCTTCAGCCCTCAGGTCCCGTTGCCAGTTTCCTGCCAGTTACCTGCCAGTTACCTGCCTGATTCCTGCCTGAATACTTGTTACCTGTCTGCCAGTCTGAGGTCCGACGGTCTGCCTTACTACTCCTGTCAGTCTGTCTAAAGGACCAGCCTGCCCGCTCACCTGGGAGCGCACATCAGCTACCTGCCTGCTTTCCTGAGGTCCGACGGTCTGCCTTACAACTCCGGTCAGTCTGTCTATGGACCAGCTTGCCCGCTCACCTGGGAGCGCTTCTCCGTTACCTGCCCGCTTGCCTACCTGGAGGCTCCGCCGTCACGTGCTGTGACCACCAGCTATTCCAGACTCTTGCCCGCTCACCTGGGAGCGCTTCTCCGTTACCTGCCTGCTTGCCTGCCCGGAGGCTCCGTTGTCACGTGCTGTGACCATCAGCTACTTCAGACTCTTGTCCGCTCACCTGGGAGCGCTTCTCCGTTACCTGCCTGCTTGCCAGCCCGGAGGTTCCGCCATCACGTGCCGTGACCACCTGCTATTCCAGAGACTCTCGCTTGCTCACCTGGGAGCACACATCTACCATCTGCCTGCTAGCCTACCCGGAGGCTCTGCCATCACAGGTCGTACCTACCCTTTACCCAGAGACTGCCCTGATCACTTGCCGTATCTCCCTGTCCGTTCATCCAGAGACTGCCACCCGCTCCCTTACAAGGGCCGCCCCCTTGTATAGTAGCTCAGAGGTTCCGCCTCCCAGACCCGTTACAAAAGCATTCATTGATGTACAAAAACTCTTCAAAAAACGCGTCAAAAATGCACTGCGCTTTTCCTGCCAAGGAGATACAGAAACGCTCAGGAAATTTCTGCTTCAAATCCTGATCGTCCACACATAGTCTAAATGGATGCCATACTCTAACAAAGGAAATGGCCATTGTTAGTAAGAGATTGTGAAAAGACTACTTTTCAACTAGTAGAAGGGACAAATTGATGATAAAAGGTCGTTGTAAAGACTAACTATTAATTGTTTAACCCCTTCATGACCTTCTTCCCAGAGCCATAACTTTTATTTTTCAATAAATAGGGCTTATTTTTTGGGGGACAAGTTGTACTTTTGAACGACACCATTGGTTTTACCATATATTGTACTGGAAAACGGGAAAAATATTCCAAGTGCGGTGAAATTGCAAAAAAATGCAATTCCACAGTTGTTGTTTTTTTTTTACCATATTCACTAAATGCTAAAACTGACCTGCCATTATGATTCTTCAGGTCATTATGAGTTTGTAGATACCAAACATGTGTAGGTACTTTTTTGAAAAAAAAAATCCAAATTTGTTTAAAAAAAAAAGCGCAATTTTCCAAGACCTGTAGCGTCTCCATTTTTCAGGATCTGGGGCCAGGTGAGTGCTTATTTTTTGAACTCCGAGCTGACGTTTTCATTGATACCATTTTGGGGGTAGATACGAAGTTTTGATCGCCCGTTATTGCATTTTATTGCAATGTAGCGGCGACCAAAAAACTTAATTCTGGCGTTTTGAATTTTTTTTCGTTACGCTTTTTACCGATTGGATTCATTCTTTTTATACATTGATAGCTCGGGTGATTCTGAACGTGGCAATACCAAATATATGTATATGTGATTATTTTTTATTGTTTTAATTTGAATGGAGTGAAAGGGGGGTGATTTAAACTTTTATTTTTTTTATATTTTTTACTATTTTTTTTTTACTTTTTGCATGCTTCAATAGTCTCCATGGGAGACTTGAAGCTGCAATTGTCTGATTGCCTCTGCTACACACAGGCGATCATCAGATTGCCTGTGTTTAGCAGAATTGCTCACTAGCTATGAGCGCTGACTGCTGGGAGACCCTCATAGCAATCTGGCAATGACAACCGCAGGGGTCTCCTCCAGACCCCACATTGTCACGCCACCCCATGGCAACCCACGATCATGTGATGGAGTCGGTGATTGGCGGAGTTAGTGCTGCACTTGCGGTAAGCGCGAGTTAAATGCAGTCAGATATTGACAGCGGCATTTAACTAGTTAACAGCAGCGGGTGGATTGCAATTCTACCCGCGGCTGTTAGGGGCACATGACAGCTGTACAGATCAGCTGTCATGTGCCTGGAAAGGTGCGGGCTCAGCGCCGGAGCCTGCACTAAAGGGAGGGACCCGACGTGTGCTGTACTATTACAACACACGTCAGAAAGGGGTTAATACTAGTTCATATTGTTTTATTTTATAGCTTGATTATTTAACTACTGTGCAATTCTTTTTAAAAACTTGAAAAAGGACACTTCTAGTGACGTAATAATAAAAAAAATTGTTACATGTATATTTGTATATTTAAAAAGGTGTTAAAATATTGATTCTTTTTAATTTAGCATTAAACATATATGATTAGGATGAGACTGCATTTTGAAAATCACTCTTTGAAATATGATCCTACGGAGATCCCAACTTGGATCCTTGTACAAATGTAACCAAGAACACAAGTAACACATATGTATTTTTTAAAAAATGTATAACACATAGTTTTTCCGAAATCGCAAAAACAAAATATCAACAAACATAGTCTTGTGACATATCAAATTAAAGCCTGTATAATTCTGAACAAAATGATGCCTCTCCCATCTCTTTATCTTAATTTTAGCCACAAACTTGGATAAACATTTAAATTAATAAGCACCTATACATGTTTGGAATCTGCAAACTCGTAATGACCTGGAGAGTCATAATGGCAGATCAGTTTTAGCATTTAGTGAACATGGTAAAAAAAAATTGCAATTGTGGAATTGCACTTTTTTTTGCTATTTCACTACACTTGGATTTTTTTCCCTTTTTCCAGTACACTATATGGTAAATTAGATGGTCTCGTCCCGCAAAAAACAAGCCCTCACACTGCCATGTTGATGGAAAAATAAAAAAGTTATGGCTCTGGGAAGAAGGGGAGGAAAAAAACGGAAAATGGCTTTACAGGGAGAAATGTAAGATGCTACATACTCCTGTGCAAGAAAAATGAAAATGACATATACAGAATGGCAGGAATAGAACTAAGCAACAGCACGTGTGAAAAAGATGGGTATACTAATAGATCACAGACTGCACAGTCAACAGTGTGATGTAGCAGCAAAAAAGGCATACACAGTTCTAGGATGTATAGAGTCTAGATCAAGTGAAGTAATTATCCTCCTCTACTCCTCCTTGGTCAGGCCTCATCTGGAATACTGTGCCCAGTTCTGGGCACCACATTTTAAAAAAGACATAAAAAAACTGGGGCAAGTTCAGAGAAGAGCGACCAGAGTGGTGAGTGGACTGCAAAGAATGTCCTACAAGGAATGGTTAAAGGATCTGGGAATGTTTAGCTTGCAATAAAGACAGCTAAAAGGAGATTTAATAACTGTCTACAAATATCTGAAAGAATGTCACAGTGTAGATGGATCATCGTTATTCTCACTTGCATATTGAAACACAAGAAGCAATGAAATGAAACTGAAAGGCTGAAGATACAGATTAGATATTAGAAAAAACTTTTTGACAGTGAGGGTGACCAATGAGTGGAACAGGCTGCCACGAGAGGTGGTGAGTAGAGATGAGCGAACATATTCGAAAAACGTTCGCCAATTTCAAATTCGGCACAAATATTGCAAGATCGGACACACAAGCATTTCTACTTAAAAATCAGCAAAATTCGGTAAAAGTGCGGGGAAATTATTGCGTTTCCACTACAGTATTTTTATCACTTTGGCTAGGATAGTGGTGCTGTATGATGAGCTGGGGGATGTGTTTGATGAGGGGAGGGGGTAGAGAGAGGTCAGAGGAGTGGCGTGCTTGTAATCTTTTTTTTTCCCCTAACTTTGTGCAAATTGCGGCTAGCCAATCAGGGTTCAGGAAGCATCTACAGTGTCCAGACGTAAGGGCTTGTGCCATAGGCTGTTGAAATCACATGTCCCTCTCTATATAAAGAGCAGACATGTTGTTTTAGCTCCATTTTGTCAGTATAACATGTCAGAGAGGCTGCTCCTGGATACTGAGAGATTTTAGCTAGTTAGCTAGGCGGTTGCTTCTAAGTCAGATAGTTTAGATAGCTAGTGTCCTGTGTGGCTGTGAAATCGACCTTCCAGCAGATATTTTTTCTTGTGCCATTAGTGAGGTCCAGACAAAGACAACAGGGCACATTTCAGCATAGAAATAGATATGCACTGCTTCTATTGTACTTCATGCACTAGTACACCTTTAAAAATCTAATTTTGCCTGTTACTCACCTGATACAGCACGCCACATCTCAGCTTGTCATTTTGTGGCAGTGAAATTCAGCTGGATGCAGAGCTTGTTCAGAGTAAAAAAAATCTACTTTATTCTATTATAAACGTGATACAGCACGCCATATCTCAGCTTGTCATTTTGTGGCGGTGAAATTCAGCTGTATGCAGAGCTCGTGCAGAGTAAAAAAATCTATTTTTTCTCTGTTACAAATGTGATACAGCACACCATATCTCAGCTTGTAATTTTGTGGTGGTGAAATTTAGCTGTATGTAGAGCTTGTTCAGAGTAAAAAATCTATTTTTTTCCGTTACTGACGTGATAGAGCACGCCAGATCTCGGTTAGAAATAGTTTGGAGCATATATTCTATGTTATACAAGCCTCATCCACAGAAAAAAAAATTCTGTTACTAGCGTGATGCAGTAGGCCAGATATAACTTTGAATTTGTTTGGAGCATATATTCTATTGTATACAGGCCTCATCCACAGTAAAAAAAAAAGTCTTCTGTTAATAACATGATACAGCAGGCCAGATGTCAGTTTGAAATTTTTGGGTGCTAATATTGTTCTCCATACAGAGGTACATATGATAACATTGAAATTGGTTTTATTACCATTGTGCTACCTATAGCAGGCTGCATTTCATCTTTTAATTCTTTGGTGCTGATATTGTTCTCCATACTGGGGTACACATGATAAAATCTAACTTTCTTGTGTTACTACCGTGGTACATACAGCAGACCACATTTCAGCTTGTAATTTTCTGGCACTGAGATTCTGCTGTATACAGGCCTCGTCCACAGTAAAAAATTTAATTTGTTATGTTACTACCGTGCTATATAAAGCAGGCCACATTTTATCTTTTAATTATTTTGTGCTAGTATTGTAATCCAACTAGGAGTTCACATTTCACAATATAAATTCTTTGTGCTAATAGAGTGATCCTGAAACCATGCCACATTTAAGCATTGGACAGGGCTTGGAGCAGTATTTCTTGCTTAACCGCTTCCCAACCGCCTACTGTACATAAACGTCGGCGCTTGCTGCACTCTGTGCAGCGCCGACGTTTATAAATGGTCGGTGGTCCCGCAGCCCTCAGGACCCACAGGGTCCTGCAAGCGCTGCGGGTGCGGTGCAGAGCGACAGCTCTGACAGGGGACATCATCGGGACCTGATTGGATCAGGTCCCTATGATGTTAGCCCTTTGCTATCTTCTAAATGCCGCGATCTATAGTGATCGCGGCATTTAAAAGATAGTGAGAGGAGAGGGGGTCATCCACTTACCTCTCCGACGGCCACCTGATGTCTGACAGGACCTGCCATTGTCATGGCAGCTGGAGGTCACATGACCGCCTCCGGGTCTGCCATGTACGGTGTCCTGCTAGACTCAGCCTGCAGCTGAAGTCTAGCAGGAGACACAGACAGTGTAAAACTGTCAGCAGAGCTAGCATGCAATGCAATATATGTCTATTGCATTGCATGAGAACAGTGATTAGAAAAATAAAAATTTATGTCCCATACAGGACTAAGTAAAAATATAAAAAAAAGTAAAAAAAAATGTTTTCAAACTGTCAAAAAAAAAATCACAAAATAAATAAAAATAAATAAAATAACTTTAGAATAACAAACAAGGAATTCTTTCAATTTATGCAGATTAAATCTTTTGCAGTTTCTTTGTTTGGGTCGTTGAAGGTGTCCTCTCCTACTGAGTTTGAAAAGATATGTAATAGGGTCCTTCAACAAAGAGTCTGATATCGGACATATATAGTGTAACATACCTGGCGGCGTCCTTGCATGGTGGTCCATCTCCCACTGTGCAAGAGGGCGCACTTGATCTCCTGTCCAGAATGTCTCTCTGGCTTCCCTCCATGCTGTCTGTTTGTGTCTGTTTCTGCTGCTTAAGGGCGGCGCCCGATCACTTCCTGCCTTTTGTACCTGCTGTGGGTCACACCCCTTGTGCGTCCTCAGCCTATTGCTGTCTGTCACTTGGTATATAGCTCAGCAGCTCCCTTCTATCCCTGCCTGAGCATAGTGTTTCATTCAGTGTGTGCTTGCACTCTGAAGGTGCCAGGTCCCGTTCTGTGTTCTCTTGTCTGCCTTTCCTGGAGGCTGTATTTCCAGGCCTGTCTGAACACGCTCCTAGCCTGTTCCTCCCGCCTTCTAGGGGCCGATTACCTAGACCCGCTCCTGTATCTTGTCTGTCCTGTCTGAACACGCTCCTAGCCTGTTCCTCCCGCCTTCTAGGGGCCGATTACCTAGACCCGCTCCTGTATCTTGTCTGTCCTGTCTGAACACGCTCCTAGCCTGTTCCTCCCGCCTTCTAGGGGCCGATTACCTAGACCCGCTCCTGTATCTTGTCTGTCCTGTCTGAACACGCTCCTTGCCTGTTCGTCCTGCCTCTCTGGGGGCCGTATTCCCAGACCCGCTCCTGTATCCCGCTGCAGTGTCGGTCTCCTCCGTACACTCAGTTCCAGTCTGAACTCTCTCCTATCCTTTACCTGTTTTGCCTCTATGTCCGTTCCCTTCCTTTTTCTGCAGAGTCTGAACTCGTACCTAACTCCTGCCAGTTGTCTCTGTACTCCCGTTTGTGAGTTTGTGGTCCACTCGCTACTTCACTGCAAGTACCCTGTGGGTGTCTGGCTCTGTCTTTCCCTTCCTGTCTGTTCCGTGTGAACAGAGCCCTGTCCTCCCTGCTCAGCCTTGTCTGCACTCTAGCCGTGCTTGCCTGTAACCCTCTGCCTGTATTGTTCCTGAGTCCCGGTGTGTACTGGGTCCTATCCCGCCTGTGTTCCTACCTGCTAGTGCCTCCCTGTCTGCACTCTAGCTGTGCTTGCCTTTACCCCCCTGCCTGCATACCCGCCTGCCTGCATACCAGTCGTGCCTGCCTATACCCACCAGTCTGTGTGCCAGCCTACCAGCCTGTTCCTGTATTCCCCTGTGTGGGTCAACAGCCGTGTCCGGGGTCTGTCCTGGAGTAGCACCTGGTCCCTCTGCTCGGTTCCTCCTTGGTGCACTGGCGTCGTATGCCGTCGTGCGACCCTGGTCGGATCGGGTGAATACTTAGTCACGCCCCTCCAGGCATTCACTCTCCGGCACGGTCCAGTGGAATCACTACCAATCACACGCACACGCCGCTTAGCCCGGGCGTGTGCATAACAGCATGCTCAGGCCATGGTTCCCGTTGAGCCCCACGGCCTTCGCTCTTTGAGAAGTTTTTCCAGCGAATACATGCATTAAAATAAATAAATAATTTTTTTTCCCCCCTTTAGCTGAGTTCCAGGCGAATTACGCACCCGTCCAGATGGATCTATCAGCTCTCGTTCCTGCGGATCCGCCACGTTACTATGGGGATCCAAGACAGTGTCGTGCATTTGTGGAGCAATGCATGCTACACTTTAAGGCCTACCCTCTCTATTTTCCTTCCGATTGGGCTAAAGTGGCCTTTATGATTGACTACCTAGCGGGTGATGCCTTGAAATGGGTCACCCCCCTATGGGAAGCATGGGATCCTGTCATCCTTGACCTGCAGGCCTTCCTGGTGGCCTTTCATATGGTCTTCGAGGACCCTAACTCTGAAGCCCCTGCTGAAGCTTCACTCCCCAATATCCCGGAGCAGCCCCGACGGGTAATGTGTGTGGGTAGCGCAATAGTCCTCCAGCCCAATGAGACTACTGCCCACCCAGAATCCTCACAGGGTGACTACGCTTTCCGGAATACTTCTCTCAACCTCAAGAGGCAGTCCAGACGTGCTAGACTTAGAGGCAAGCCGTCACGCCAGGGTCTGTCCTCCCTGAGACCTCCTGACCCCAACCTTGAAGTCCCTACTGAAGCTTCATCTCCCTGTATCCCGGAGAAACCCCAATGGGTGATGTGCGTGGGTAGTGCACCAGTTCTCCTGCCCGAAGAGACTTCTGCCCATCCAGACTCCACACAGGAGAACTTCCTGCACCCGGCATCAGATGCTTCTTTCTCTTTAACCGGTGTGCATGTCCAAGGATGCTCCAAAGCTGTGGTTACCTCAGAGTCTGTGCACCTCTACTACCTGGCGGAGGATCCCCTGCTGCCTCCTGAACCCTCCGGGATACCACTCGATGACAAATGGAGAGAGACTTCTCTACACCCGGTACTCAATACTTTGTCCGCTTCGTCCTGTGAGCCTGACAATGGGTACCCCAAAGTGGTAGTTACCTCCGAGTCTCTACACCCCTCCGACCAGGCGGAGGATCTCCAGTTGTCTCCTGAACCCTTCGGGGTGCTACCTGGTAGCGAAAGGACAGAGACTCTCCTATACTCTGTACCTGATACCTCGCTCGCTTCGTCCAGTGAGTCCAACCTAGTGTACTCCGAAGCAGAGGTTACTCCTGAGTCTCTACACCCCTCCGACCAGGCGGAGGACCTCCAGTTGTGTTCAGAATCCTTCGGGGTGCCACCTGGTGGTGAATGGACAGAGACTTTCCTATATCCTGGATCTGATACCTCGCTTGCTTCGTCCAGTGAGTCCGACCTAGAGTACTCTGAAGCAGAGGTTACCCGTGAGTCTCTACACCCCTCTGACCAGGCGGAGGACCGCCAGCTGTCTCCAGAACCCTTCGGGGTGCCACCTGGTGGTGAATGGACAGAGACTTTCCTATACTCGGTACCCGATACCTCGCCTGCTTCCTCCAGTGAGTCCGACCTAGTGTACTCTGAAGCAGTTGTTTTCTCTGAGCCTCTGCACTCTTCTGACCCGGCGGAGGACCTCCAGTTGTTTCCTGAATCCTCCGGGATACCACCAGATAACAAAGAGACAGTGACTTTTCCTCATTATGTACCTGATAACCCGTCTATTTCTTCCTGTGAGCTTGACAAGATGTACCTCGAAGCAGAGATTACCCTTAAGTCTCTGTCCCCCTCCAACCCAGTGAACGACTGGTCCTCGAATTCCCTGCGGAAGATTCTGGCAGGCCTGAAGAAGAGGGGGCGTAAGGGGGGAGGTACTGTAACATACCTGGCGGCGTCCTTGCATGGTGGTCCATCTCCCACTGTGCAAGAGGGCGCACTTGATCTCCTGTCCAGAATGTCTCTCTGGCTTCCCTCCATGCTGTCTGTTTGTGTCTGTTTCTGCTGCTTAAGGGCGGCGCCCGATCACTTCCTGCCTTTTGTACCTGCTGTGGGTCACACCCCTTGTGCGTCCTCAGCCTATTGCTGTCTGTCACTTGGTATATAGCTCAGCAGCTCCCTTCTATCCCTGCCTGAGCATAGTGTTTCATTCAGTGTGTGCTTGCACTCTGAAGGTGCCAGGTCCCGTTCTGTGTTCTCTTGTCTGCCTTTCCTGGAGGCTGTATTTCCAGGCCTGTCTGAACACGCTCCTAGCCTGTTCCTCCCGCCTTCTAGGGGCCGATTACCTAGACCCGCTCCTGTATCTTGTCTGTCCTGTCTGAACACGCTCCTAGCCTGTTCCTCCCGTCTTCTAGGGGCCGATTACCTAGACCCGCTCCTGTATCTTGTCTGTCCTGTCTGAACACGCTCCTAGCCTGTTCCTCCCGCCTTCTAGGGGCCGATTACCTAGACCCGCTCCTGTATCTTGTCTGTCCTGTCTGAACACGCTCCTTGCCTGTTCGTCCTGCCTCTCTGGGGGCCGTATTCCCAGACCCGCTCCTGTATCCCGCTGCAGTGTCGGTCTCCTCCGTACACTCAGTTCCAGTCTGAACTCTCTCCTATCCTTTACCTGTTTTGCCTCTATGTCCGTTCCCTTCCTTTTTCTGCAGAGTCTGAACTCGTACCTAACTCCTGCCAGTTGTCTCTGTACTCCCGTTTGTGAGTTTGTGGTCCACTCGCTACTTCACTGCAAGTACCCTGTGGGTGTCTGGCTCTGTCTTTCCCTTCCTGTCTGTTCCGTGTGAACAGAGCCCTGTCCTCCCTGCTCAGCCTTGTCTGCACTCTAGCCGTGCTTGCCTGTAACCCTCTGCCTGTATTGTTCCTGAGTCCCGGTGTGTACTGGGTCCTATCCCGCCTGTGTTCCTACCTGCTAGTGCCTCCCTGTCTGCACTCTAGCTGTGCTTGCCTTTACCCCCCTGCCTGCATACCCGCCTGCCTGCATACCAGTCGTGCCTGCCTATACCCACCAGTCTGTGTGCCAGCCTACCAGCCTGTTCCTGTATTCCCCTGTGTGGGTCAACAGCCGTGTCCGGGGTCTGTCCTGGAGTAGCACCTGGTCCCTCTGCTCGGTTCCTCCTTGGTGCACTGGCGTCGTATGCCGTCGTGCGACCCTGGTCGGATCGGGTGAATACTTAGTCACGCCCCTCCAGGCATTCACTCTCCGGCACGGTCCAGTGGAATCACTACCAATCACACGCACACGCCGCTTAGCCCGGGCGTGTGCATAACATATAGTCTAATTAACACTCCCCGGGGGGATCCACCTCCTAAACACTCATGCATGACTAAGTGGGAGAGGTTTCTGGGAAGGGAACTATCACCGCAGTGCTGGCAGTCCATCTGGGATAAAGCATCCAAAACTTCTCTTTGCACTTTATACAAAGAGAATCAATATAAATTAATGATGTTTTGGTATCATACCCCTGAACTACTACACAAATTAAACCCCTCTATCCCGGATGGCTGCTGGCGCTGTGGAGCTGCTACGGGCATAGGTGGATTATAATGAGGGCAATCTGGGCTACCGCCCGGGGCCCCATGCCTCCAGGGGGCCCGGGGTGTCTATGGCCAGATTGCCCTCATTATATGTGCGGCGCCACGGCACATACCGGCAGACAGTGGCGGGGGGCCCCCGGACCGCTCCCCCAGCAGCGGCGCATGGCAGCTACTTCTTCGGCCGGGCCAGCACTGCTGCAGTTAACTTCCCTGTGCTGGCCCGGCCGCGTCACAGCTATGAGACACGGCCCTGTGCGCGTCCGTGTCTCCTAGCTGTGACGTCACGCAGTGCGCGCCTGGCCTGCACTGCTGCATCGGAGAGGAGCAGAAGGACTGGAGCCGAGCCAGGGAATGGTCAGTGTGTGAGTGTGTATGTGTGTGTGTGCAGGCCGATATCATTGTGTGATGTCTGTTTATATATATTTTTGTGTTTCAAATGTGTTTATGCATGTATTTGTCTGTATATGTTTGTGTGTGTGCGCGTGACTGCATGCGGCCTCCTACTGAGTATAGATGGCGCCGTGCGGCCTCCTGCTGTGTATAGATGGCACCGTGCGGCCTCCCGCTGTATATAGATGGCTACGTGCAGCCTCCCGCTGTATATAGATGGCTACGTGCGGCCTCCCGCTGTGTATATATGGCACCGTGCGGCCTCCTGCTGTGTATAGATGGCGCCGTGCGGCCTCCCGCTGTGTATAGATGGCGCCATGCGGCCTCCCGCTGTGTGTAGATGGCGCTGTGCGGCCCCCTGCTGTGTATAGATGGCGCCGTGCGGCCTCCCGCTGTGTATACATGGCGCCGTGCGGCCTCCCGCTGTATATAGATGGCTACGTGTGGCCTCCCGCTGTATATAGATGGCTACGTGTGGCCTCTCGCTGTGTATAGATGGCTACGTGCGGCCTCCCGCTGTGTATAGATGGCTACGTGCGACCTCCCGCTGTGTATAGATGGCTACGTGTGGCCTCCTGCTGTGTATAGATGGCTACGTGCGGCCTCGCGCTGTGTATAGATGGCTACGTGCGGCCTCCCATTGTGTATAGATGGCTACGTGCGTCCTCCCGCTGTGTATAGATGGCTACGTGCGGCCTCCCGGTGTGTATAGATGGCCACGTGCGGCCTCCCGCTCAGTATAGATGGTTACGTGTGGCCTCCCGCTGTATATAGATGGCTTCGTGCGGCCTCTTGCTGTGTATAGATGGCTACGTGCGGCCACCCGCTGTGTATAGATGGCTACGTGCGGCCTCCCACTGTGTATAGATGGCTACGTGCGGCCTCCCGCTGTGTATAGATGGCACCGTGCGGCCTCCTGCTGTGTATAGATGGCTACGTGCGGCCTCCTGCTGTGTATAGATGGCTACGTGTGCTCTCTATTGAGTCATACAATTAATGTAAGGCTATGTGCCCACGATGCAGAAATGCTCCGGATTTTTTTTTGAGCGTTTTTGCATCTCCCTGGCAGAAAAAACGCATGCGGATTGTACATGCTTTTTTTCTGCCAGGGACAAGCAGAAGTGAAGCGTTCTTCACATGCATTTCCGCATGCGGGTTGTCAAGCGCTTTCCAAGCGATTTTAGCATCAATTGGAAAGTGCTTGACAACTTGGTCACACTATATAAATCCATGCAAACGGCATGGATTTATATAGTGTGACCGTAAAAGAATGGTAAAAAATAAAAAATATATACTTACCTTCTGATGGCCTGCCGACGTCAGCGGTCGCGTGACCAGTCACATGACTAAATGACGTCACAGCAGGTCCTTTTCAGATCATCGCGAGCTGCCGGCAAGCCAGGACGCATCGGATAAAGATACCGGGGGCCATCAGAAGGTAAGTATAATATTTATTTATTTTTTATTTTATTCTTTTTTTACAGGTTCTATGGTACCCGGGTCTGGAGGAGAGTCTCCTCTTCTCCAAACCCGGGTACCATCAGCACATTGAAATGCATGGATTCTGCATGTACAGATGCAGTGATGCATATTCCATGCGTTCCAATGCAAGTCAATGGCGGCGAAAACGGCGCGCTTCCACAAAATAATTGGTAATGCTGCGGATTTTTCCGCAATGATGATCCACAGCGGAAATTTCTGCAGCATGTGCACAGCACATGTGGATTATCATTGGGGAACATGGCAGACCTTCTACCAAGCGTTTTTTAAGTGTTTCTGCAGTGGAATTGCCGCTGCGGAAACGCTTAAAAAACGCATAGTGGGCACACAGCCTAAAAAAAATTATTATAATTAATATTGTGCCAAATTAATTTCACGTGAACTATCACATGATCTATCACAGGGGATCATGTGACATGTGATACATCAGGTGTGGGTGTGTGGGTGGGGGGGGGGAGAGGGCCCGCTCCTTCTAAACTGCCTGGGGCCCTTGCTACTCTTAATACACCCCTGGCTACGGGGTCCCTTACCCACATTTTCTGGACATGCCCGATCCTGACCCCATTATGGGAAAATGTCAGATCCCTCCTGCGGGAAGTATTGTTCACTGAAATCCCTCTAGACCCAGCTATATATTTATTAAATGTTACTCCAAGAGGGATGGGTAAAAACTCCTCAAAGCTGCTTCTCCACATCCTAACAGCAGCTAGATGCCTCAGAGCTCTTCATTGGAAAAAAACGCTCCCCCCCTCTAATAGAGTTTTACTAAGTAGAATTGCGGATATACGAAGAATGGAACACCTGACGGCAGTAATAAACGCCAAATTAGATGTATTCAATAAGGTGTGGGGACCATGGGACTATTACTGGGCCCAATTTAATACCTGATATTTGTTCAAGGAAAGGAGAACAGAGTTTACTGCTGATATCTTCCAGTATTTTGCCTTATTACCCTTCCCCTTCCCCCTGTTGTTTTCCTGTCTGTGTCATAAAGGTTTGTAGTGTTTCTGAAATTGTAAACAAATATAGAATTTAGCAAATGATTGAGTAAGCGAGCAGCTCCTACAGTTACACGAACTATGGAAATATTCGGCTGCTCGTATAATAGTGTTTGGACTAAACACTGTTTATTAGAAGACTACAAGAAGAACGCAGATAAGTGTATGATCCATGGCAAATTTCCAACATGCTCGATTAATTTCAGTTTATGCGTTATTTCTTTGGTTCTATTGTTAAACCTATAAATTTTCAATAAAATGTACAGTATTAAAAAAAAATGTGGTTTAGACTCACTGGGGCTCAGAAGGGAGGGTAGCATTTGGATTTGGGAGCTCAGAATTCGCTGGATTTCTTTTGGGAGGCAAGGAGCCATAATGCTTTTCCAGAACCTTTGTACTTCTAGTAACGTGGAAGCCCCCTATATTTTCGCTAACAGATGACGGACCTGAGTGGGGGCTTTTTTTGTGGATTGAGTCAAAGCTTTAACTTGGAACATTTTACATAACATTTTGGATCACATTTTTCTGGCGCTCTATGCTGAGCACTGATATCGGGGTTTCTTTATAACTCTGCGAGTGACGTGATGTGATTCAGATGAAATCCCCGAGGGATCCATTCACTATAATGAAGCAGCAGAGTTACTCTGGACACCATCTGACCTCTGTGCACAAAACTGTGGCAGACTGCGCTTTTATGCATGCCTAAAAAGATGGACACCGCCAGATCAAGGGCCAGGTGGCATCCATAGTGCCTCCATCTGCCTCATTATAGGGAATCTTCCGCTTGGGGTTCCGTCTGAATCACATATTTCAGAGATTTACACGGAAACCCTTGTGTAAGCGCTTTGCTATCTTCTATATGCCGTGATCTATAGTGATCGCGGCATTTAGAAGATAGTGAGAGGAGAGGGGGTCGTCCACTTACCTCTCCGACGGCCCGCTGATGTCTGACAGGACCTGCCTTTGTCATGGCAGCCGGAGGTCACATGACCGCCTCCGGGTCTGCCATGTACGGTGTCCTGCTAGACTCAGCCTGCAGCTGAAGTCTAGCAGGAGACACAGACAGTGTAAAACTGTCAGCAGAGCTCTCATGTAATGCAATACATGTCTATTGCATTGCATGAGAACACTGATTAGAAAAATAAAAATTAATGTCCCATACAGGACTAAGTAAAAATGTAAAAAAAAGTAAAAAAAAATGTTTTCAAACTGTTAAAAAAAAATCACAAAATAAATAAAAATAAATAAATAAAATATTAAACCAATAAATCCGTATATTTATGCAAAAACAAAAAAAGTACACATATTTGGTATCGCCGCATCCGAAACAACCCGATCTATAAAACTGTCACGCTAATTAACTCCTTCTGTGCACACCGTAAAAAAAAAAAAAAAAAACTGAGCAAAAAATGATGCTTTTTCATCATATCGCCAAACAAAAAGTGAAATAAAATGCGATCAAAAAGCAAAATGGAAATAAAAATGGTACCGCTGGAAACGTCATCTTGTTCCGCAAAATAAAAGCCGCCATACAGCTCCATCAGCCGAAAAATAAAAAAGTTATAGCTCTGAGAATAAAGCGATGTAAAAAAAATATTTTTTCTATAAAATTGTTTTGTGTAAAAGCGCCAAAACATAAAAGAAAAATATACGGTAAGTGTAGTATCGCTGTAAACGTACTGACCCAAAGAATAACGCTGCCTTTTCACTTTTACCACACGCAGAACGGCATAAAAAAAACCTCAAAAAACAATTCCTGAATTTTTTTTTTGTTCATTTTACCTACCAAAAAATAGAATAGAAAGCGATCAAAAAATATCACGTACTCAAAAATGGTACCAATAAAAATGTCAACTCGTCCCGTAAAAAACAAGCCCTTGCATGACTCTGTCGGCTGAAATATGGAAAAATTATAGCTCTCAAAATATGGCGATGCAAAAACTAGATTTTGCAAAAAAAAGCGTCTTTTAGTGTGTGACAGCTGTCAATCATAAAAACCCGATATAAATCTGGTTTCGCTGTAATCGTACCGATCCGAAGAATAAAGTAATCTTATCAGTTATACCTCACGAGGAACAGCGTAAAAAATAAATAAAACCAATTCTTCACCTGCTACTGATTTGTTTATTATGGCTCTGCGCTGAGCACTTACACCAGAGTTTCCGTGTAAATCTCTGAAATACGTGATTCAGACGGAACCCATGGCGGAAGATTCCCTGTAATGAGAAATTGCACAACAAATTTCATGGTGCAATTTCTCCTGTTACCCTTATGATAATGCAAAATTAGGGGATGAAAAACATTTTTTGTGGGAAAAATGTGAAAATTTTATTTTTATGGCTCACTATTATAAACTTCTGTGAAGCACCTGGGGGTGCAAGGTGCTCACCACATATCTAGATAAGTTCCCTAAGGGGTCTAGTTTTCAAAATGGTGTCACTTGTGGGGGGTTTCCACTGTTTAGGCACATCAGGAGCTCTCCAAACGCAACATGGCGTCCGCTAATTATTCAAACAAATTTTACATTCAAAAAGTCTAATGGCGCTCCTTCCCTTCCGAACCCTGCAGTGCGCCCAAACAGTGGTTTTCCCTCACATATGGGGTATCAGCGCGCTCATGAGAAATTGCACTACAAATTGTGTGGTCAATTTTTTCCTGTTACCCTTGTGAAAATAAAAAAATTGGGTCTAAAGTAACATTTTTGTGAAAAAAAATTAAATGTTCATTGTTTTCTTCCACATTCCAAAAATTCCCGTGAAACACCTGAAGGGTTAATAAACTTCTTGAATGTGGTATTGAGCACCTTGAGGGGTGCAGTTTTTAGAATGGTGTCACTTTTGGGTATTTTCTGTCATAAAGGCCCCTCAAAGTCACTTCAAATAATATGTGGTCCCTAAAAAAATGTTTTTGTAAATTTTGTTGGAAAAATGAGAAATCGCTGGTCAACTTTTAACCCTTATAGCTTCCTAGCAAAAAAAAATTTTAGTTCCAAAATTGTGCTGATGTAAAGTAAACATGTGGGAAATGTTATTTATTAACTATTTTGTGTGACATATCTCTCTGATTTAAGGGCATGAAAATTCAAAGTTTGAAAATTGCAAAATTTTCCAAATTTTCACCAAATTTCCAATTATTTTCACAAATAAACGCAAGTGATATCAAAGAAATTTTACCACTATCATGAAGTACAATATGTTACGAAAAAACACTCTCAGAATCAGGGTAATCCGTTGAAGCGTTCCAGAGTAATTACTTCATAAAGTGACAGTGGTCAGAATTGAAAAAATTGGCCTGGTCACGAAGGCAAAAACAGGCTCTGGCGCGAAGTGGTTAAAGTTTGATCAGTAACTAATGTATAATTGACAGTTGTAGGCCTGGTGCTCTGAGAGCTCTGCAAAATTCAGGCAACACAAATGAAGAAGACCCAACTTGGAGACCAAACATTTCCAATAATTATGGACAGATACCACTGAAGTGGCACCAATATATATTTATTTATTTATTTATTTATTTTACTCACTTATATAGTGCCAATATTTCCACAGGGCTTTAGCGACATTAGTGGCACTGTCCCCATTGGGTCTTACAATCTGAATTTCCTATCGGTATGTCTTTGGAGTGTGGGAAGAAAAATGAGTACCCAGAGGAAACCCTCGCAAACATGGGGAGAACATACAAACTCCTTGCAGATGTTGTCCTTGGTGGGGTTGGAACCCAGAACCCCAGCGCTGCAAGGCTGCTAAAGTTTTTGCTTCCCGGGGTTGGAAGTCTATCACTGTGATGCGCACTGTGTGTCTCACTGCTGTCTTGGGGAAAACCACTCTCAAGATTGTCTTCAAGCATGTTTTGATATTGCAGCATGGGCGCATCCCTTTCCAGGGGGGAAAGTAACTGGCAAAATTTACTTTTGTACTGTGGATCGAACAGAGTGGCAACCCAGTAGTCAGCACTATTTCTAATCCTAACAATACTGGCAACAATCATGTTGCAGATAGTGCTGCAAGAAGGAACTCATGGGTCGGTCTCTTTCATGAGGTCCAAGTCTATAGTGTGTTGGTGGTGGGATGACACTCAAGCTTGCTTCCACCATCCCCTCCTGGCAACCACGGACAACAGAGAGGGAATAATTATCCTCTTCATCTCCTAACTGTTGCACGTCCATGACCTCTTCCTCCTCGTCGTCCTCCTCCATTTGTTTTCCCTTGGCAACCACCTGTGCGACGACAGACTGGAACTTAGAGATATTTTTAACCCTTCCGCATCCTCCTCTGCTTCCTCCTTTTCCCCTGGGACCACCATCTCCTCCCACAGACTATTCAAAGTGTGTTCCAGCATATAGATGACCAGAATAGTGATGCTGATGACGGCATCTTCAGCGCTAATCATCGTAGCCATTTCAAAAATGTGCAGAAGGGTGCAGAGGTCCTTCATCTGTGTCCAATCTGCAAGTGTGATTTGCACCACGTCCGTACTACGTTTGCCCAGGCTATACGACATGAGATACTGCATCAGGGCTCGTCGCTGCTGCCACAGTCTCTACAACATGTGCAGAGTTGAATTACACCATGTCGGCACATCGCATATCAACCGGTTAACCGGTAGGTTGAAAGATCTCCGTAGTGATGCAAGTTGATGACCCACGGGTTACGAATGGCGAAAGTGAGCTCACAGTGACCTTGATTTCGGCAGCAGCGCATCCAGGCCGGGATAGTGGCGTAGAAATTGCTGTACCATAAGGTTGAGGATACTAGCCATGCAATGTGAGGTTGCCCCAGCTTAGGGCCGCCAGCAGGTTTGCATCGTTATCGTACACAGCCTTCCCTGGCTCCAGGTTCAGTGGAGACAGTCATTGCTCAAACTCGTCATGGATTGCTGTCCACAACTCTTGATCTGTATAACTGCGATATCAAAGGCATATTAATTTAAACACTGCCTGACTGCCGTGAGCCCTGGCTGTGCAGTACAGAGGTGGGGGGGATTCTCTCTGCACTGTTGGAATGTGTGTCTCATTAATGCAGAGGTTGAGGGCGCAGGTGGAGGCCCTAGAAGAGGTGGAGGAGGCAGAAGCACTGGAGAAAGTGTTAGATACAGAGGTTTATCCCGCAAGCCTTGGGGATTACAAGTCTTGCTGTCGAGTGACACCTTGGTGTCTAGTGATTTAGTTCTCCAACCCTAGGTGTTTAGTAGTTTAGTTCTCCAACCCTAGCTGTTTAGTAGTTTAGTTCTCCAACCCATGTTGTCTATTAGTTTATTTCTCCATGTTCTGGTGTGTATTTGATTCATTCTCCAATCCTAGGTGTTTAGTAGTTTAGTTCTTCATGCTCTGGTATTTATTTTGTTCTCCAACCCAAGCACCCTGCAAGCCTTGGGGATTCCAAGACTTGCCCATTCCTCGCCTGTCCCCACAGACACCAGAGTCACCCAGTGCCCTATCAGCGAGATGTAATGCCTCTGGCCCTTGACATACTTGCTTGGCCAGTGGTGAATTGCACCATATCAGACCTAGATTTTTTCAAGCAACAGGTGATGTCTGCGACATGCTGGTGTAGCGCAGGCACAGCTTTCTTAGAGAAGTAATGGTGACTGGGCAACTGGTACTGGGGGACTGCAACGGCCATCAGCTTTCGGAAACCGTCTGTATCCACCAGACGGAAAGCCAGCATTTCCGTGGCCAACAAATTGAAGATGGTGAAGTTCAAGCTCTTTGCTTTGGCATATATAGGAGTAAACAATCTTTTACGTGACCACAACTGTGGGATTGCGGGCTGGCTGCTGTGCTGAGAGAGGGTGGAGTAGGGTGAACACGACAAGCTGCTGGAATGTGAGAGAGGTGCAGACGGAGATGTTCTACTGGATTGAGAAAGATGGGGTGTGCTCGGTGTCTGAGATCAGTCAAAAACAGCAGGCATGTCCACTTCCGTAACAACTGATGGGCTCTCACACACCCCGACTGTAGCGGGTAAACAAGTGGAGGTTCTGCGGCCAGAGACCTGTGTGAGAACACTTGCCACAGTGACTGAGGAGGAAGAAGCAGAAGATGCAGTTGATGGGGCCGCCAGTGGTTGGCAAGGCACACTAGTCTGCATTTTAGCACAGTGAGATTCCCAGATTAGCACATATTGATCGCGCATGTGCCAGTTGATACATGTAGTAGTCAAATTATTGCATTTTTTTTTACTCTATTCTGTCGTTTTTAACAAAGTTGGCAGATAACGTGAGTTATGTCATTTTTTGCGGTCACAGAAAGACCCAGGCTAAGCAACTGCAGACCCGCAAACGCTGCTAGCCACTGCCAGAGTTGAGGCTGAGGATGCAGTGCTTGTCGTGGTTGCATAACTCTGTGTCTGTGCGGGAAGCCGCAATGTAACCTCCTTGTCTTCCTCCACCTCCTCTGCTCATCTACTCAGCTGCATGCCTCTCTTCATCCCTTCTGTTCTCCCACTCCTCGCCGAGAGTCACCCTCCTCCTCTTCTTGCCCTGACAGCACAGTACAGTCCGCGTGCACCTCAAGTATCTGAGTCTCATCAGGATCACCTCCATCCACAGGGGTTAACGTCTTGTGATGAGGGTTTGCATTCTGCTTGGACCGTAGTTCATCCAGCCACGGATCAAACTGAAAAAAAATTTGTGCATTGCTGTATATGCCTTCCGCCTCTTGAGTCTGTGAAGCTTTGTATCAAACCTCTGATGCCTTGGAATAGAATGTGTAAACAGCTCTGCAGACTCTCCCGCCTGTGGTTCCCCACAGTCAGTTGGGCGGTTGGAGAGTTGTGACGTGGGGGGAAACAAGGATAATGATTAAGAACATATAGTTCGAAACGCGTTTGCTGTACCCTTCCCAAGGTGGACTTTTTATACATTTTTCTATGACCCAATAAAACACTTGGTTTTAGAAGATTCGTCCAGCTGGAGTTTTTTGGTTTCTCAAGGATAATTGGGGTGCCACCTCTGATGACTGTACTGTGTGTGATGTTAAGGTGGAGGAAGAGGAGCAGAGGCCACTTGATGCAGTGCTTGCCATCTACTGGAGCACATGTTCTTTCTGGCCCTCATCTGCAAAGCATACCGCTGTGCGGCTGCCAAAGAAGGGAGGTGGAGTAGCCCGTCCAATAACAGAAGTTGTTAAAATGCTGCGCAATTGCTCACTGCAGCAAAACAAACCTACTTCTCATTTCTCATATCATACCTGTCTCACAACCCTAAACATCTATTCAGTACTTTCAATTCTCTCCTCCGTCCACCAGCTTCCCCTCCCTCTCATCTCATCTCAGCTGAAGACTTTGCCTCATTCTTCAAGAAGAAGATTGATAACATAAGGCAAAGCTTTTGCTTAAAATCCCCACAGCCCCTTCTCATAACTACTCAACTCTCCTCCTCCAAAACCAGCTTCTCTGCCATCATGGAAGATTATCTTTACTCTCCAAACCACATCTCATCACCTGTGAACTTGACCCATTACCGCCCCACCGCATTCCAAACCTTACCATAGTCTTCATCCCAAGCCTAAAAAATAAATAATAAATATTATTTTTTTTTCTGGTATATTACAAAGTAGCATTTTATTCCATATATTATGGGTATAATTAACAACAGAATTTATTATTATTTGCAATGAATACCAATCAATTTCCATGTGGTGAATACATAATTTGAGATAAACATCATCAAAAATTAATTAATTTCAGTGTGGAAAAATTGTATATACAATATGGAATTATATATCAGATATTATTTAATAATATAGATTTTTTTGTGATAAAATGCCCTTTATTTCAATTGTATTTAATTTTTGTATTTTTTTATGTCAGACATATGTTGTGCATATACTTTGATGTATGATATAATTTTGTGTGTATATATATATATATATATATATATACAGTACAGACCAAAAGTTTGGACACACTTTTTCATTTAAAGATTTTTCTGTATTTTCATGACTATGAAAATTGTACATTCACACTGAAGGCATCAAAACTATGAATTAACACATGTGGAATTATATACTTAACAAAAAAGTGTGAAACAACTGAAAATATGTCTTATATTCTAGGTTCTTCAAAGTAGCCACCTTTTGCTTTGATGACTGCTTTGCACACTCTTGGCATTCTCTTGATGTGTCTCCCACCTCCTCATCTCGCCCTCTATGTGTCAGTGTCCCCCAAGGTTCAGTTCTAGAACCCCTGCTCTTCGCCATCTACACCTTCGGCCTGGAACAGCTCATATAGTCTCACAGCTTTCAGTATCACCTCTATGCTGATGACACAGAGATCTTCCTCTCTGGACCTAATATCACCTCCTTACTCACCAGAATCCCACAATGTGTGTCCGCTATTTCATCTTTCTTCTCTGCTCTTTAAATCTTCTTCCTTAGCGAGTGTGAACGAGCTGAGTGTTACAGGAGCATAAGTGCAAACGTAAGTAAGTGTGTGACTTGTTTTTCAGTGACTTGGATTCAGGGAGTTTGGAAGGGAGGAATTTGGACTGAATTGCTGTCTGTATTTTATTAATTCTTTCAATTTCTTTTTACTTAACATTTCTATCAAGTGCAATCCCCATTAGGAAATGAGCTTCATTATTGACAATGCTATCCAGTGTACATCTTGCCACATGTATGCAATCCTTGAACAGCCAGTCATGGGTGCATACTGCTGTGCGAGATGTCTGCACGTTGTGCATTTGGAAGTCCAGGTACTGGATCTAAATGAGCAGCTGGCAACACTGAGATCTATTGACAATATGGAAAGGAGTCTGCTGCTCACTGAGCAGCTGCTCACTGGGGTAGATGTGGGGGAGGGTGGTAGTAGGGAGCTGCAGGACAGTGAGGCAGCTAGCTGGGTGACAGTTAGAAGGGGGGGTAGAGGGAAGAGTGCCAGGGAGGCTAGTCCTGATCTGTCACACCCCAATAAGTTTGCAAAGTTGGCAGATGAGGGGGGTGTCGGTACAGGGGTAGCACTGCTGCAGCAAGGCATGTCCTCTGAAAGACGGAGGAGTGTCAGCTCCAGTAAGGGGGGAAATAGGAGAGAAGGGCAGGCCAGGCAGGTGCTGGTAGTGGGGGACTCAATTATTAGGGGAACAGATAGGGCAATCTGTCACAAAGACAGGGATCGTCGAACAGTGTGCTGCCTACCTGGCGCTGGAGTCTGGCACATCGCTGATCGGGTTGACAGATTACTGGGAGAGGCTGGTGAGGACCCAGCGGTCATGGTGCACATTGGCACAAATGACAAAGTTAGAGGTAGGTGGAAGGTCGTTAAAGATGAATTCAGGGAATTAGGCTGCAAGATTAAAGCAAGGAGCTCCAAGGTGGTATTCTCTGAAATACTGCCTGTACCACGTGCCACGCCAGAGAGGCAACGGGAGATTAGGAAGATAAATAAGTGGCTCAGAAATTGGTGTAGGAATGAGAGGTTTGGGTTCCTGGAGAACTGGGCCGACTTCTCAGTTGGCTACAGGTTCTACACTAGGGACGGGCTGCACCTCAATGGGGAGGGTGCAGCTGTACTGGGGGAGAAAATGGCTAGAAGGTTGGAGGAGTGTATAAACTAGGGATTGGGGGGGGGTATTCATTTTATAGGTGGGGAAGATAGTGCCGATAGTGACCTGGGCACAAATAAAGAAATTGGGGGTGGGACTAGAACAGTCGATATAGTTGGAAGGACTAGAGGTACAGAGAGATA
This sequence comes from Phyllobates terribilis, assembly GCF_046119375.1. Lineage (NCBI taxonomy): Eukaryota > Metazoa > Chordata > Amphibia > Anura > Dendrobatidae > Phyllobates > Phyllobates terribilis. The sequence goes on along the minus strand of NW_027362762.1, from coordinate 340,857,022 downwards.
CATAAAATGCATGTACTGTTATGATCTGCAACATAAACTAGGGAAAGAAGGGGAGAGCTGTCCCTATAGTAAGACTAAGCTGAGTCCCTACGTTGTAGCGGGCAACCTGTTCCTTGTGAACAGACCCGCCTTCGTCCTCGGCTAGTCTGAACGGAGACCTATAGAAAAAGGGAGGGGTCCCTAAAAGAACTAAGGACTGGGACAAAAATGGGACACCTCCTAACAGAAGTTGTTGCAGAGCAAAAGATAAACTGACAAAAGTACTAGAGATCCAGAAGACCAAGCAAACTAGAGATAGATAGGCACAAAAGCACCTGGCTAGAGAGACAGTCAAAACAACACTGAAGTCCAGCAAGGCCAGAAGGGCGGAGCTGGAATATATAGGAAGATAGTCACGTGACCGCAAAACACAAGATAGAAACAAAAACAAACAGGAGGGTTCTAACAGTACCCCCTCTTTTATGAGGATCCTCTGGATCCTCCAGGCCCAGGCCTATCTGGAAATCTCCTGTGGAAAGCTCTGACAAGTCTAGGGGCAGAGACATCATCCGCCTTTACCCAGGAGTTATCCTCGGGACCGAAACCTTTCCAAGCGACGAGATACTGCACTCTCCCTCTATGCTCTCTGGAATTCAGGATACAAGAAATTTCATATTCGCCGTCTTCTACCACCGGAGGAACTGTGACAGTGGACTCCCTATCCGATACATCAGCCTTTTTTAACAAGGAAACATGAAACACAGGATTAATCTTCCAGGAGGAGGGAACCTCCAACCTAACAGCAGACTGGTTAACCACCTGAAGCACCTTAAATGGCCCCACAAACTTTGGACCCAATTTTTTAGAGGGAATCCTCAACCGCAGATTCTTTGAGGACAACCAAACCATGTCACCCACAGTAAACAAAACCTCTTTACGCTTCCTGTTAAAATACTTCTTGGACTTTTTGTTAGCGTCTTGAAGGTTACAACGTACATTAGTCCAAACTCTCTCCAAATCACCGTAAAAATTCTCCTCCTCCGGCACCGCCGACCCCAATTTGGAGAACGAACCAAAAGACGGATGTCTCCCAGTACAACAAAAAAAAAGAGAACACCCAGCAGAGGAGGATGTATGGTTGTTAAGAGCAAATTCTGCGAGTGGCAGAAACTCAGATCAACCCTCTTGATTGTCTGCCACAAAACAACGCAAAAACTGTTCAACATCCTGGTTCTTTCTTTCAGTCTGTCCATTAGACTCAGGATGATAACCAGACGAAAATGACAAATGGACTCCCAACCTGTCACAAAAAGCATGCCAAAAGCGAGCCACAAACCTAGGTCCCCTATCAGAAACAATGTCGGTGGGAACGCCATGGAGCCTGACAATTTCCTTAACAAACGCCTTAGCGAGTGTCTTAGTGCAGGGTAGTAGCTTAATGAATGGAACCAAATGACACATCTTGCTAAAACGGTCCACGACCACCCAGATGACAGTGAAACCCTCGGATACAGGAAGGTCAGTAATAAAATCCATTGCCAGATGCGTCCAAGGCGCACTAGGAATCTCCAGAGGGCAAAGCAACCCCGCAGCAGGGATATGTGAAGCCTTTGACCTAGCGCACACCGTACATTGACGCACCCACTTGATGACTTCCTTCTGCCACCCAGGCCACCAAAAACTGCGACTGATAAGTCTCTTAGTCTCAGAAATTCCTGGATGACCTGCCAACCGAGACTCATGATACTCCACAAACAAATCTCTCCTAAAGGTTCTAGGCACAAACAACCTCCTATGAGGAGTGTTAGATGGGGCATCCTCTTGGGCTTTCAGAATCCCATCTTCCAAAACGGAGTCCAATGCTGCTACCACAACTCCTTCCTGTAAAATGCTCTCCTCCTCCTCGGTACCAACCATGGGAGAAAAGCTGCGCGATAAAGCATCGGCTTTAACATTCTTAGTACCAGGGATATAGGTAACAGAAAAATTAAACCGAGAAAAAAAAGTGCCCACCTAGCTTGACAGGCATTCAAGCGTTTGGCAGCATCCAGATAGATCAAATTCTTATGATCTGTGAAAACCTGAATGGGAAATTTAGCACCTTCCAAGAAATGACGCCAATGTTCAAACGCGAGTTTAATAGCCAGCAATTCCCGATTACCAACATCGTAATTAAGTTCGGTTTCTGAAAATTTTTTCGAAAAAAAAAACACAGTGATGTACTCCATCCTTGTTCTCCTGAGACAAAACTGCACCGACCCCCACTGAAGAAGCATCAACCTCGACCAAAAAAGGCTTGGTCTCATCAGGCTGCATAAGGATAGGGGCAGAACTGAACCTCTCCTTGAGATACACAAAAGCTTCAATGGCCTCAGTAGTCCACTGGACTGTATTCGCACCTTTCCTGGTGAGATCGGTCAGCGGCTTAACAATTATAGAAAAATTCTTAATGAATTTCCTGTAATAATTGGTGAAACCCAAAAATCTCTGTATCGATTTCAAACCAATAGGCCTAGGCCATTCCTGCACAGCCTGAACCTTCACCGGGTCCATCTCAAAGCCCTCGCTGGAGATAATGTAGCCCAAAAAACTAATTCTCTGCACAGCGAACTCACATTTCTCCAGCATAGCAAAAAGTGAATTATCGCTCAATAACTGCAACACCTCACGTACGCTCTGCCAATGGGACTCCAGATCTGGTGAATAAATCAGAATGTCATCCAAATACACAACCACATTCTTACCAATCAAAGGTCTCAGCATGTCATTAATAAGGTTCTGAAAAAAGGCGGGTGCATTGGTAAGACCAAAAGGCATCACCAGATTCTCAAAATGACCTACTGGAGTGTTATTAAGCAGTTTTCCATTCATCACCCTCCTTCATTCGTAACAAATTGTATGCCCCCCGGAGATCAATTTTACAGAACCACTTGGACCTCACTAACTGGTTAAACAAGTCAGGAATTAACGGCAATGGGTAGGAATTGCGTAAGGTAATCTTATTAATTTCACGAAAGTCCAGACATGGACAGCCGTCCTTTTTTTTAACAAAGAAAAATCCAACGGCCACAGGCGACTTAGAAGGTCTAATGTGACCAGCAGCCAAGCTCGTCTGTATGTATTCCTCCAAGGCCTTTCTTTCAGGGGTAGTCAGATTAAAAAGCGACTCTTGGGAAGAGTAGCTCCAGGAACAAACTCAATGGTGCAATCATAGTCCCTATGAGGAGGTAAAACTTGCGACTCCTCCTCTGAAAAAAACTTCCAAAAATCCTGAATAGGTACAGGTAACTCTCCTTTTTCCACAGCCGCAATGCGACCATTACAACATTTATCATAACACTTAGGACTCCAAGACTTAATCTCATTAGTAGACCAGTCCAGTAAAGGATTGTGCAGTTTTAACCAAGGCAAACCTAAAATGACTGGAGAGGGTAAATTATTTAATACTACCAAATCCAAATTTTCTTGGTGAATACCATTGATAGTGAGGGGAAATGCAGCAACCTTGTGAGTAATACATTTCAAAGGAGTGTTATCAATTGCAATCACAGAAATAGGTGATGACAAAGGTTTGGATTCCAATTTAAGTTTTTCCAAAAAACCCTTATCAATCACATTAAGTGTTGAACCACAATCCACAAATACCTGAAATTCAATCAAATCTTCCTGCAATGAGGTACTCCCTGAAAGAAATACTCCCTTAGAGCTCAAACAAGCAATACGGGCATAACTGACCTTTTTTTTTTCCTTACAGTTCTTAATCAAATAGTCAGGTTTACCACAATAAAAACACAATCCCTTGGAAAACCTGCGGTCTCTTTCCTGAGAGCGGAGTGACATCGCCTCAACCTCCATCGGTTCTCCGCCGTCCGAGCAGACCCTCTGGGGACTAGGAGCTGCCATTGCAGGAATTTTTTCATCATTAACCCTCAGTCTCCTGTCCACACGTATAGCTAATTGCATGGCTCTTGCAAGGTCTCAGGTGCAGGAAATGCAATCAGCAGATTCTTAACCCTTTCACTTAGACCAGCAAGAAAAAAACATTTTAACGCCGAATCATTCCATTTCACTTCTGAGGACCACCTTCTGAAGTGTGTACAATAATTTTCAACATCACCTGACCCCTGATTCAAACGCCTCAGTTCGGTCTCAGCAGATGAGACTCGATCAGGATCGTCATACAATAGCCCCATAGCGGAAAAAAAATCCTCCACTGACCTAAAACACGGATCATTAGGTTGGAGAGAAAAGGCCCACCCCTGTGGTTCCTTGCGCAAAAGTGACATGATAAACCCAATGCGCTGTGATTCATTCCCAGAGGACCTTGGTCTTAAATGAAAATATAATAAACAAGCATTTTTAAAGGAAAAAAAATCTTGTTGTTTACCATAAAAAATATTAGGGAGTCCTACCTTGGGTTCGACAAAATGCGCTCCAGAACATCTACTCACGTGTTGCTGGAGCTCGGACACCTCCAGAGACAATCCCTGCAGGCGTTGAGCCAAATCTTGAACAGAAACCATACTGATCCCCGAATTTCTTTCCTTAAAGTTTTTTTTTGTTTGGGCTGGACTTATTGTTCTGATCTGCAACATAAACTAGGGAAAGAAGGGGAGAGCTGTCCCTACAGTAAGACTAAGCTGAGTCCCTACGTTGTAGCAGGCAACCTGTTCCTTGTGAATTGACCCACCTTCGTCCTCGGCTAGTCTGAACGGAGACCTATAGAAAAAGGGAGGGGTCCCTAAAAGAACTAAGGACTGGGACAAAAATGGGACACCTCCTAACAGAAGTTGTTGCAGAGCAAAAGATAAACTGACAAAAGTACTAGAGGTCCAGAGGACCAAGCAAACTAGAGATAGATAGGCACAAAAGTACCTGGCTAGAGAGACAGTCAAAACAACACTGAAGTCCAGCAAGGCCAGAAGGGCGGAGCTGGAATATATAGGAAGATGGTCACGTGACCGCAAAACACAAGATAGAAACAAAAATAAACAGGAGGGTTCTAACATGTACACTAATGCCAGAAGCCTCACCAACAAAATGGAGGAATTAGAATTAATTTTGTTGGAAAATAATTATGACATGGTGGGGATATCTGAGACATGGCTGGACAAGAGCCATGACTGGGCAGTTAATTTACAGGGATATAGTCTGTTCACAAATGACAAAAGTACAAACAAGCGAGGGGGGGTGTGTGTTTATATGTAAAATCATCCTTAAAACCCATCTTGTGTGAGAATATATGTGAATCTAATGAAAATGTAGAGTCCCTGTGGGTGGAGATAAGGGGAGGGGAAAAAAATAATAAATTACTGATAGGGATTTGTTATAAGTCTCCAAAAATAATGGAAGCAGTGGAGAATATCTTCATAAAGCAAATAGATGAAGCAGCGACTCAAGGAAAAGTCATTATTATTGGGGACTTCAACTACGCTGAAATACATTGGGGAACAGAAACCTGTAGTTCAAGCAAAGGTAATAGGTTTTTGACAACTATGAGAGACAATAACCTTTCACAACTGGTTCAGGACCCAACAAGAAGGGGGGCACTGCTAGACCTAATATTAACCAACAGGCCAGACCGCATATCAAATATACGAGTTGGGGGTCACTTGGGTAATAGTGATCACAAAATAATAAGTTTTCATGTATCCTTTAATAAGATGTGTAGTAGAGGGGTTACAAGGGCACTAAACTTCTGGAAGACAAATTTCCAACGGTTGAGAGATGATCTTAGTGCAATAAACTGGGATGATATCCTGAGACATAGAATCATAGAATGGTAGAGTTGGAAGGGACCTCCTGGGTCATCTGGTCCAACCCCCTGCTCAAAGCAGGATTCACTAGATCATCTCAGACAGATGTCTGTCCAGCCTCTGTTTGAAGACGTCCATTGAAGGGGAAATCACCACCTCTCATGGCAGCCTGTTCCACTCATTAATCACCCTAACTGTCAAAAAGTTTTTTCTAATATCTAATCTGTCTCCTCCCATTTAGTTTCATCCCATTGCTTCTAGTCTTTCCTTGTGCAAATGAGAATAAAGATGATCCTTCTACAATGTGACAGCCCTTGACATATTTGTAGACAGCTATTAAGTCTCCTCTCAGTCTTCTTTTTTGCAAGCTAAACATTCCCAAATCCTGCAACCGCTCCTCATAGGACATGGTTTGCAGACCAGTCACCATTCTGGTCGCTCTTCTCTGAACTTGCTCCAGTTTGTCTATGTCTTTTTTAAAATGTGGTGCCCAAAACGGTACACAGTATTCCAGATGAGGTCTGACCAAAGAGGAGTAAAGACCGATAATGACTTCACGTGATCTAGACTGTATGCTTCTGTTAATACATCCCAGAATATAGTCTGGTTAAGAATGAAATAATAGTCGGGTTAAGAAATAGTCTTAATAGTCGGGTTAAGAATAAAACTACACAAAGCAAATGGGAGACATTTATTAGCATCCTGAATAGGACCTGTGCACAATATATACCCTATGGGAATAAACATGCTGGAAATAGGAGGAAACCACTATGGCTAAATAGAGGAACAAACTGGCCAAACGCATAATATAAAACGACCCCCGGAGCAGAAAAAATTTATCAGACACCAGGTTCGTATTGCCTACTCGTGGATCAGATACAAAAAAGGAGAACAAAGAGAGCAATATGGCAAAACAGACAGCAATTTTATTCAAAAATACGTTAACAGAGTGTAAAAAATCATGTGGAGATAACACAGCAATGAGGTAAAAAGAGGTGCCAGAGCTAGGGCATCTCCTGGAGATCATGCAGTGGAAGATCCGACCCTGACAGGTACATCTAAAAGAAGGACAAGGAGTCCAGATAGGTGCATAAATAGATTAATCAAAAACCCTCCGTTGAGAGGGAAACAGCCCCATTGTGGGGGAGAGAGTCCAAGACAGTCAATGAAGCAATATAATAACTCTAATATAATAATTAGTGACTGGCAAGGACTTAAAGCAATAGAAAAATGCACCCATATCAGGCACCTCTTGAGAAAGAGGCGCCCCTTGAGAAAGAAGAAGCTAAACGCGCGTCGGGGCGCATCTTGTACTACCTGCACTTTCTATGGCTCCCCTGGGATCTGGCCGACCGTTCCACACTTAAGTTTCTCCCCTTTCGTTCCTTTGGGTGAGTGCCATGCAATAGAATTCAGGTACATCCTGGACACCGCTATCTACTACATATTGGTGCCTGATATGGGTGCCTTTTTCTATTGCTTTAAGTCCTTGCCAGTCACTAATTATTATATTAGAGTTATTATATTGCTTCATTGACTGTCTTGGACTCTCTCCCCCACAATGGGGCTGTTTCCCTCTCAACGGAGGGTTTTTGATTAATCTATTTATGCACCTATCTGGACTCCCTGTCCTTCTTTTAGATGTACCTGTCAGGGTCAGATATTCCACTGCATGATCTCCAGGAGATGCCCTAGCTCTGGCACCTCTTTTTACCTCATTGCCGTGTTATCTCCACATGATTTTTTACACTCTGTTAACATATTTTTGAATAAAATTGCTGTCTGTTTTGCCATATTGCTCTCTTTGTTCTCCTTTTTTGTATATGGCTAAATAGAGCTGTAAGGGGCGCAATAAGTAACAAAAAGAAAGCATTTAGAGAACTAAAGCAAGTAGGTAGTGATGAGGCATTAAATAAATACAGAAAGTTAAATAAATTCTGTAAAAACAAAATCAAGGCAGCAAAGACTGAGACAGAGGGAATCATTGCCAGAGGAAGTAAACATAATCCCAAAATATTCTTTAACAATATAAATAGTAAAAAACTAAAAAATGATAGTGTTGGCCCCCTTAAAAATAGTCTGGGTGAAATGGTGGATGAGGTCGAGGAAAAAGCCAATATGCTAAATGATGTTTTTTCAACAGTATTTACACAAGAAAATCGCATGACAGAAAACATGATCAGTGATAACAAAAACTCTCCATTAAATGTCACTTGCTTAACCCAAAAGGAAGTACGGCGGCATCTAAAAATCACTAAAGTTGACAAATCCCCGGGCCCGGATGGGATACACCCGCGAGTACTGCAGGAATTAAGTAACGTCATAGATAGACCATTATTTTTAATCTTTAAAGATTCCATAATAACAAGGTCTGTACCACAGGACTGGCGTATAGCAAATGTGGTGCCAAAATTCAAAAAGGGGACAAAAACCGAACTTGGAAATTATAGGCCAGAAAGCTTAACCTCTACTGTGGGTAAAATCCTGGAGGGTTTCCTAAGAGATGCTATACTAGATTATCTGAAGAAGAATAACCTCATGACCCAAAATCAACATGGGTTTACGAGGGACTGTTCCTGTCAAACTAATCTGATCAGCTTTTATGAGGAGGCAAGTTCCGGACTGGACCAAGGAAATGAAGTGGATGTTGTGTATATGGACTTTTCAAAAGTTTTTGATACGGTTCCACACAAAAGGTTGATACATAAAATGAGAACAATGGGGATAGGGGAAAATATATATATGTGGGTTAAGAACTGGCTCAGTGATAGGAAACAAAGGGTGGTTATTAATGGAACACACTCAGACTGGGTCTCAGTTAACAGTGGGGTACCACAGGGGTCAGTATTGGGCCCCCTTCTTTTTAACATATTTATTAATGGCCTTATAGGGGGCATACAGAGTAGTATTTCAATATTTGCAGATGACACTAAACTCTGCAGAGTAATTAATACAAAGGAGGACAATTTTATATTACAGGAGGATCTATGTAAACTTGAAGCTTGGTCTGATAAATGGCAAATGAGCTTTAATGGGGATAAATGTAAGGTAATGCACTTGGGCAGAGGAAATAAAATGTATAATTATATGCTTAATTGTAAAACACTGGGCAAAACTGTAACTGAAAAAGACCTGGGTGCAGGTACCGTACATAGAGGCAGCCCACGAAGCAGCTATGGGGCCCCGTGAGACAAAGGGGCCCGATGTGAAACAACATCAGACCCCTCCATCCTGCATCACAATCTCAGCAGTATCTGCATCCTAAGGATGAAAACCAACAGGCTCGTTCAGAACCTCCAGAGGTTTGGTGGGCCGGAGTCAGGACCCACCTCTTCACCTCTGGCTGCGCTGTGTGATGTCCGCCGCCCAGACGATGCCTCAGTTTCGGTAGAAGAGCAGGAGATGAGGCTCAGCCCACCAGCTCCGGCCTGTAGTTCCAGCGGAGGGGCTGCTCCCAGCATGGCCCCTGCTCTCTGCCTCCCCTGCTTTGTAGGTATCTTATTGCTCCGCTCGCCCCCTCCTGCCTTCAGCCCTGCAATTTGCAAGAACACTCTGCAGTGGGGCCCTGGGAGATGGGAGGCTGCACCAGAGAAATGCATCATGTGGAATCATCTGCAGAGAGGGTAAGTCCATGTGTAATGTGTGTGTGTGCATATATGTGTGTGTATGCATATCTGTGTATATATATATGTGTGTGTGTGTGTGTGTGCATATGTGTTTGTGTGTGCATATGTGTGTGTATGTATATATACAGTATAGACCAAAAGTTTGGACACACCTTCTGATTTAAAGATTTTTCTGTATTTTCATGACTTTGAAAATTGTACATTTACACTGAAGGCATCAAAACTATGAATTAACACATGTGGAATTATATACTTAACAAAAAAGTGTGAAACAACTGAAAATATGTCTTATATTCTAGGTTCTTCAAAGTAGCCACCTTTTGCTTTGATGACTGCTTTGCACACTTTTGGCATTCTCTTGATGAGCTTCAAGAGGTAGTCACCGGAAACGGTCTTCCAACAATCTTGAAGGAGTTCCCAGAGATGCTTAGCACTTGTTGGCCCTTTTGCCTTCAGTCTGCGGTCCAGCTCACCCCAAACCATCTGAACTGGGTTCAGGTCTGGTGACTGTGGAGGCCAGGTCATCTGGCGTAGCACCCCTTCACTCTCCTTCTTGGTCAAATAGCCCTTACACAGCCTGGAGGCTGTTGAAAAATAAATGATGGTCCAACTAAACGCAAACCGGATGGAATAGCATGCCGCTGCAAGATGCTGTGGTAGCCATGCTGGTTCAGTATGCCTTCAATTTTGAATAAATCCCCAACAGTGTCACCAGCAAAGCACCCCCACACCATCACACCTCCTCCTCCATGCTTCACGGTGGGAACCAGGCATGTAGAGTCCACCCGTTCACCTTTTCTGCGTCGCACAAAGACACGATTGTTGGAACCAAAGATCTCAAATTTGGACTCATCAGACCAAAGCACAGATTTCCACTGGTCTAATGTCCATTCCTTGTGTTCTTTAGCCCAAACAAGTCTCTTCTGCTTGTTGCCTGTCCTTAGCAGTGGTTTCCTAGCAGCTATTTTACCATGAAGGCCTGCTGCACAAAGTCTCCTCTTAACAGTTGTTGTAGAGATGTGTCTGCTGCTAGAACTCTGTGTGGCATTGGCCTGGTCTCTAATCTGAGCTGCTGTTAACCTGCGATTTCTGAGGCTGGTGACTCGGATAAACTTATCCTCAGAAGCAGAGGTGACTCTTGGTCTTCCTTTCCTGGGGCGGTCCTCATGTGAGCCAGTTTCTTTTTAGCGCTTGATGGTTTTTGCAACTGCACTTGGGGACACATTCAAAGTTTGCCCAATTTTTCGGACTGACTGACCTACATTTCTTAAAGTAATGATGGCCACTTTTTTTTCTTTACTTAGCTGCTTTTTTCTTGCCATAATACAAATTCTAACAGTCTATTCAGTAGGACTATCAGTTGTGTATCCACCTGACTTCTGCACAACAGAACTGATGGTCCCAACCCCATTTATAAGGCAAGAAATTCCACTTATTAAACCTGACAGGGCACACCTGTGAAGTGAAAACCATTTCCGGTGACTACCTCTTGAAGCTCAAGAAGAGAATGCCAAGATTGTGCAAAGCAGTCATCAAAGCAAAAGGTGGCTACTTTGAAGAACCTAGAATATAAGACATATTTTCAGTTGTTTCACACTTTTTTGTTAAGTATATAATTCCACATGTGTTAATTCATAGTTTTGATGCCTTCAGTGTGAATGTACAATTTTCAAAGTCATGAAAATACAGAAAAATCTTTAAATGAGAAGGTGTGTCCAAACTTTTGGTCTGTACTGTATATATGTATATATATATATATATATACACACACACACTACCTTTCAAAAGTTTGGGGTCATTTAGGAATTTCATTATTTTTGAAAGAAAAGCCCTTTTTTTTTTCAATGAAGCTAACATTAAATGAATCAAAAATACACTCTGTACATTATTAATGTGGTAAATGACTATTCTAGCTGCAAATGTCTTGTTTTTATTGCAATATCTACATAGGTGTATAGAGGCCCATTTCCAACAACCACCACTCCAGTGTTTTAATGGTACATTGTGTTTGCTAACAGTGTAAGAAGGCTAATGGATGTTTAGAAAACCCTTGCACAAGTATGTTAGCCCAGCTGAAAACGGTTTGGCTGATTTGAGAAGCTATAAAATGGACCTTCCTTTGAGCTAGTTGAGAATCTGGAGCATTACATTTGTTTGTTCTATGAAACTCGGAAAGGGGGTGGAGTCTGTCTATATGTAAAGACGTGTCTAAAGCCTACAATACGGGAGGATGTATGGGAGGGAAATGATGAGGTCGAGTCCTTATGGGTGGAGATACATGGGGCAAAAAACAATAATAAAATTATCATAGGAGTCTGTTATAAACCACCAAATATAGCAGAAGCCACGGAAAGTCTATTAATGAGACAAATAGACGAAGTAGCAAAAAATAACGAGGTATAAAGTATAAAGCGCTTGTAAGGCCGCACTTAGAATATTGTGCACAGTTCTGGGCTCCGCTGCACAGGAAAGACATATTGGAGCTAGAGAGGGTACAAAGGAGGGCGACTAAGGTAATAAAGGGAATGGAGGGACTAGAATACCCAGAGAGGTTGTCAAAATTAGGCCTATTTACATTGGAAAAGAGAAGGCTTAGGGGAGACCTCATAAACATGTATAAATACATCAGGGGGCAGTACAGAGATCTCTCCCATGACCTGTTTATACCAAGGATGGTGAGAAAGACGAGGGGGCACACTATGCGTCTGGAGGAAAGGAGGTTCCTGCACCAGCATAGAAGGGGATTCTTTACGGTCAGAGCCGTGAGACTCTGGAACTCTCTGGGAGAGGAAGTGGTGATGTCCAACTCACTTAAAGAGTTCAAGAGAGGCCTGGACGCCTTTCTTGAGAACAATAAAATTACATCTTATGCTTAGTTAATTAATCCAGGGATTTAATCTGACTGCCAGATTGGTGTCGGGAAGTGAATTTTTCCTCAATGATGTAAATTGGCCTATACCGCATGTTTTTTTGTTGCCTTCCCCTGGATCAATGCTGCGGAATAGCTGCAGTGCACAAGAAATAGGCTGAACTGGATGGACGCTTGTCTTTTTTCGGCCTTATAAACTATGTAACTATGTAAACTCTCAAAATGGCCAGAAAAAGAGAACTTTCAGGTGAAACTCGACAGTCTATTCTTGTTCTTAGAAATTAAGGCTATTCAATGCGAGAAATTGCCAAGAAACTGAAGATTTCTTTCAATGGTGTGTACTACTCCCTTCAGAGGAGAGCACAAACAGACTCTAACCAGAGTAGAAAGAGAAGTGGTAGGCCCCGCTGCACAACTGAGCAACAAGACAAGTACATTAGAGTCTCTAGTTTGAGAAATCGACGCCTCACAGCTCCTCAACTGGCAGCTTCATTAAATAGTACACGCAATACGCCAGTGTCAACGTCTACAGTGAAGAGGCGACTCCGGGATGCTGGCCTTCAGGGCAAAGTGGCAAAGAAAAAAGCCATATCTGAGATTGGCTAATAAAAGGAAAAGATTAATATGGGCAAAAGAACACAGACATTGGACAGAGGAAGATTGGAAAAAAGTTTTATGGACAGACAAATCAAAGTTTGAGGTGTTTGGATCACACAGAAGAACATTTGTGAGACGCAGAACAATTGAAAAGTTGCTGGAAGAGTGCCTGACGCCATCTGTCAAGCATGATGGAGGTAATGTGATGGTCTGGGGTTGCTTTGGTGCTGGTAAAGTGGGAGATTTGTACAAGGGAAATGGGGTTTTGAAAAAGGAAGGTTATCACTCCATTTTGCAATGCCATGCCGTTCCCTTTGGACAGCGCTTGATTGGAGCCACTTTCATACTAAAACAGGACAATGACCCGAAGCACACCTCCAAATTATGCATGAACTATTTAGGGAAGAAGCAGGGAGCTGGTATTCTCTCTGTAATGGAGTGGCCAGCGCAGTCACCAGATCTCAACCCCATTGAGCTGTTGTGGGAGCAGCTTGACCGTATGGTACGCAAAAAGTGCCCATGAAGCCAATCCAACTTGTGGGAGGGGCTTCAGGAAGCATGTGGGGGAAATTTCTCAAGATTATCTCAGCAAATTAACAGCTAGAATACCAAAGTTCTGCAATGCAAAGGGAGCATTCTGTTACGAAAGCAAAGTTTGAAGGAGAAAATTATTCTTTCAAATAAAAATCATTATTTCTAACCTTGTCAATGTCTGGACTATATTTTCTAATAATTTTGCAACTCATTTGATGAATAAAAGTATGAGTATTCATGGAAAACACAAAATTGTCTGGGTGACCCCAAACTTTTGAACGGTAGTGTATGTATATATATATATATGTGTGTGCATATATGCAGTGGTGTATCGCCAATGGCGGCAGGCCACGCCACTGCTATGGAACCCGTGAGCCGCACCGCACTGGGCCCGGCTTCCGCCCGTTAGCTCCCGCACTGCCCGGCAGTTCGCCCGCATGGAATGATGGGAATGGAAACGTCTTCTGATGCTTCCTCCTCCATCATCATTGCTCAAGCTGATGGCCGGAGGAGGGGCCCAGTGCGAGCAATGATGATGGAGGAGGGAGCGTCAGAATACATTTCCATACCCATCATTCTTACTCGACGTATAATGTCATTACAGGGCGCTCGCTGCTCTGAGATGTCTGGCGCTTCACACTGCTTGCTGAGAGGACTGGAGCATCGGCTAAAACCAGGAGAGGTGAGTGCTGTTTTTATTTTTTTTAAATCAGTGACCTGTGCCCATAATACCATATGAGGGGTGCATTATACTGCATGGAGGACCATGGGGGTGTATTATATTGCATGGAGGGCCATGGGGGTGCATTATACTGCATGGAGGACCATGGGGGTGCATTATACTGCATAGAGGACCATGGGGGTGCATTATACTACATGGAGGACCATGAGGCTGCATTATACTGCATGGAGGACCATGGAGGTGCATTATACTGCATCGAGGACCATGCGGGTGCATTATACTGCATGGAAAACTATGGGGAGTACAGTATTCTGTATGGAGGACTATGGGGAGTGCAGTATACTGTATGGAGGACTATGGGGGGTGCATTATACTGTATAGTGGACCACGGGGGTGCATTATTCTTGCATGGAGAACCACGCAGGTGCATTATACTGTATGGAGGACCATGGGGGTGCATTATACTGGATAGAGGACCACGGGGTGCATTATACTGTATGGAGAACCACGAGGGTGCATTATACTACATGGAGGACCATGGGGGTGCATTATACTGTATGGAGAACCATGGGGGTGCATTATACTGTAAGGAGGACCATAGTGGGCACATTATACTGTATGGAGGACCATGGTGGGCATATTATACTGTGTGGAGGACCATGTGGGTGCATTATACTGTATGGAGGATCATGGTGCGCACATTATATTGTGTGGAGGACCATGGGGAGCGCATTATATTCTATGGAGGACCATGGGGAGTGCATTATATTCTATGGAGGACCATGGCGTGTGCATTATACTATATGGAGGATTATGGGGGGTGCATTATACTATATGGAGAATTATGGGATGTGCATTATACTATATGGAGGATTATGGGGGGTGCATTATACTATATGGAGGATTATGGGGGGTGCATTATACATATGGAATGCTATGTGGGGCCATTATAATATCTGGGGGTCTATTGTACTGAATGCAAACAATTATACAGTGTAAAGGTTTGTGTGGGGTCCGTCATACTGTGTGGGGGCGATTATACTGTTTGGATGGCTAGTGCTGGCCATTATACTGTATGGTGAGGTGTGGGGGCCATACAAATACTGTATGTAGGCCCATTATATTCTTCATGTCACCATACTTTGCCTTGGAAGTTGTGGTGGGATACAGTAGGGTCATTATACTGTGCATGTGGTGGAATTCACCATGAAGGTATCATACTGTGTTTGGGAAGCACTTTTGTTTGCATAATACTTTATGGGGGCAATGAAAGAGGAAT
Source organism: Phyllobates terribilis (assembly GCF_046119375.1). NCBI lineage: Eukaryota > Metazoa > Chordata > Amphibia > Anura > Dendrobatidae > Phyllobates > Phyllobates terribilis. The sequence continues at coordinate 340,841,700 of NW_027362762.1, read as the reverse complement.
CTAGGACTTCAGCAGGAAAATTACTATGTAAAGGCTGGAATGTTGTGAGATCTGCTGTTCTGTGACCCCGACAATTATTTAATTTTTTTTTTGGGTGGGGAGGGCCCCAATTAGAACTTCTAGTATGGGGCCCCATGATTTCTATGTACGCCCTTGCCTTGATGGACGACAAGCTCAAGTAATAGTCATTAGTAGGGATGAGCGAACGTGCACTGTGATACTCGGTTATCACTCGAATATCACGGTGCTCGGATATGCTTGTTACTCTGCGAGCCAATGAGCATGCAGGGATTGCCTATGTGTCACTGTAATGCCGTTGCCTTCTTGGTAGTGGTATTACTGTGATTGGCTGGCCGTCTGACTTGATCAGAGATTATAAAAGAGCAGGCGGTGCCAGGCTCGGTACACTGACGCCATTGCACAGCTCCGTAATAGTTCGTATTGGAGGAAGAGAGTGCTTGTATAGGCGTGTGTACACAGTATAACGATTGATACTGGTGCTGAAGCCGAACCATCATGCTAAAAGCCATTGTCAGGGCTAATCCTGTGCTTTGCTGGTTGTATCACATACATTCTGCATGAAGTGTAGGAAGGGAGAGAGAGTTGGAGGGAAAGTGGCAAAATACAGTCTGTAGACAGGGATCAGGTCTGTGCAGTCCGTTGGCAAATATATAAGCTGCAGCTTTTTTGTGGGGGCTGAAAAAATTGAATATATTTTGATCCATCAAGTATTATGTGCTTTGAGGTCCTTTTATTGTGGTATAAAATAACATTCCGAAAAATCGTTGAAACATTTTCCTGGCTTCCATTTCTCAGCCATACAGTGTAACATGGTCTGTGAACATTTCTTTGATCTATAAAACTGAACAAAAGCTGTTCAAATTTTTCTAGGGTTCCATTTCTCAGCCATACAGTGTGACATGGTCTATGAACATTTCTGTGATCTCTAAAACTGAAAAAAGCGTTGAAACATTTTGCTGGATTAAATTTGATGGTCATCCAAACACTTTTGCGTTCGCTCTGTTACAATATGGGGGAGTAAACGCTCAAAAACTGCTTTGATTGCTGCAGGTGACCAATCAATTTTTTTCTTTTATTAAAAAAAATCTTGCTTTCAAGAGACCGAACAATTACAAAATGCGTAAGGCGTGAATTAAGGGACAGGGAAGTGAAAGTGCTTATGATGGTGTACGCTAATGCTGAGGTCATGGGGCAGTTGCAACTACACCTGTTGCTAGAGCACAAGAAACACGTCCATCTACGACACAGGTTCCTGGCACACTTTGCAGGGTAGCATGGTACATAACTTCTGAAGCCAGAGCAGTGCGAACAGGTGGACGGTTGGATAGCAGATAATGCTTCCAGCCGGCTTGACAGCACCACCCAGTCTTCCATACAGTCCAGTCTCACCAGCCTAAAGTCTGGATCACTTAATCCTCACCCTGATCCTCCTTCCTCCCACCATGTTGGGTCACAGAAGATTAGTGATCCCACACTAGGACACTCCGAGGAGCTCTTTGCAACATCATTTCTTGATTGTGGCCTCTCAACCTGCATGCTTCAAGAGGGACAGGAGGACATGCTGTTTGGTGATACACAAACCTTAGAGCAAACACGGCCACAAAAACATTGCGGGAAAGAATGGCAAATTTTGAATAAGGAGTAATATCATGATGAGACACAGTTGCCACTAAGTCTTGTTGTTAAGTCACAAAATCAGGAGGACCAGGGTGCGGTGGTGGATAATGAAATCACTGACCCAACCTGGGAAGCTGGTTGACCGGAAGCTGGCCGACTTGGTGGGCCGAATGCCTGGGTCCACGATTGGTGCCAGTGGGTGACACCACTGCCTTTTTTCCTGTGCTAGGTGCTTCCCTATCCCCTGTCTATGACACTGGCGCAGATGCCTCCTGACCTTGCACATTCTGAGGCACCATCAGGCACTTCCAAATCCTTGTCCTAGCACAGTGTTCAGCTGCCCCTACCCCAGGCCTTGGAACGAAAAAGAATGTTCCCAGCCACCCACAGGCCCAAATGCTAAACAGGCACATTTCCAGACTACTTGCTGTGGAAATGTTGCCATTTAAGCTGCAGACACTCAGTCCCCAGCTGCCACTTTTTCTCCCGGTGTGGCGTCCCTGCCTTGTACCAGCATATGTCCTGGAACATCACCTGTGCCCTTACCAGCGCAGTTACTGGCATTTTACACTTAACGATGGACACGTGGACAAGCGCCTGTGGCTAGGGACGCTACATTTCCCTGACGGCACACTGGGTGAACTTTGTGGAGGTAGGGCGAGTCCCACCCTGGCATGGCACATGTGCTCCCAATGCCGAGGATTGCTGGCCCTACTTCTATCAGGGTTTCCTCCACCAATTCCGGCACCCCTTCCTGCTCCTCTTCATCCTCCATCTCCAATGTGCTGTCTCATCCACATCAGCTGGAAGCTCTACATCACTGCCTCAGCGAAGCGGCAACAGGCTCTGCTAAAGCTAATTTGTCTAGGAGACAAACCGCACACCGCGGCAGAGTTATTTAAAGGAAAAACAGACCAAACTGATCTGTGGTTTTTGCCGCTGAACCTCCAACCAGACATGGTCATGTGTGATAATGGGCGGAACCTGGTTGCGGCTGTGAAGCTTGGCAAGCTCACACACGTACCATGCTTGGCACATGTGCTCAACTTGGTAGTTCAGCGGTTTCTGAAAACCTACCCAGAGTTACCAGAGCTTCTGGTCAAAGTACGCCACGTCAGCACTCATTTCCACAAGTCAGCTACAGGTGCTGGTGCTCTGGCAGTGCTGCAGCAGCGCATGCAAGTGCCAGCTCACTGACTGGTGTGCAACATAGCCACGCGCTGGAACTCCTCACTGCACATGCTGGCAAGGCTTTGCGAGCAGCAAAGACCAGTTGTTGAGTACCAGCTCCAAACCCCCCGTAGGTATTCTGGTCTGCCTCCGCACATAACAACTGAAGAGTGGGCATAGATGTCTGACAGTTTGGGGTTCTCCAAGACTTTTAGGACTCCACAAAGATGATGAGCGGCGATGACGCTATAGTCAGCGGAACAATCCTGCTTCTGTGCCTACTGAAATATTCACTGCTCACAATTAAACATGAAACTATGCATGCGGACCAGGTGGAGATGGAGGAAGACATGAGACAGAGATTCCATCCAGGCCAGCCTTATTTCATCTGCTCAGCGTGGACTGGGTAACAATGAGGAGATTGATGTTGAGGAGAAGAAACAGGAGCTGGTGGCTAGCGCAACAGAGACTAGTACCCACACAACCTTTGTCCCGTCTCTCCGACATGAATGGGCTAAGGATGGGAATGAAGAGGAACAGAGGGAGAAGAAGATGGAGAGTCGTCATCATGGTGGAGACAGGGAAATGTTGGCTGTAGGGACTTTGCCACATATGGCTGACTTTATGTACTGTTGCCTTTCCTGTGACCCTTGCGTTACATTCATTTTGGCCCAAAAAGAGTACTGCTTGTTCACCCTGCTAGACCCACGCTTCAAGGAGAACTTTCCATATCTTCTTCCTGAGGCGGAGAGGACTTTTAAAATTGTACTATACCAAAAGGCCATTGAGGAAATTATGTTGAAAAAATTCCCATCAGACAAAGCTAGTGGCAGGGGGCAAGCTTCGTTGCCCAACCAAGGATGAGAGGCCAGGAGACACACAGCAGAGGTAGGGGTACACTCTCAAAGGCCTGGGCCAATTTCATGACTCCAGCCCAGGGCCTGATGACCGGGTATTTTTTGCCAAGGAGAGAAAAGTTTTTAAAGATGGTCAAGCAATACCTGGTCAACCAAACCAGGGTACTCTCTAATTCATCTGCGACTTTCAACTATTGGATATCAAAGCTGGACACCTGGCATGAGCTGTCCCTCTATGTATTAGAGGTGATGTGCTGCCCTGCCACTAGCGTCTTGTCTGAGTGGGTAGGGGGGAGGGTCATAACAGATAGGCGCTTTCGCCTGTCAACAGAATGCGGACAGGCTCATTCTCATAAAATTGAACAAAGCCTGGATTAGCTCACACTTTTCCACATTGGGGTGACGTACGCAGCGCGGTGGTCTCGGCAGTTACATCAGCTCCCTCAGGTAATACATTAAGCCCATATAATGCAATGCTTGGATATGTGGTGATAACAGGCTTTGATATACCTGATTATGGTTCCTACACTATTGGAGCTTGCTGCCTATACACCTATGATAGGAGTGATAGTACTATAGCATGTTTCCACTGCTATGCGCAGTCCTTTATTGTTTTTAACTCCTATATTGATCCTATGCATCCCCCATTACCCAAAAGAAGGCCGACCTCGAAACATACGTAGTTTTTTTTGGCACCACATTCCTCCACAGGTTATTTCCACAGTGTTGAGTGTATATTTGGCTATGGGCTTTATTTGGCAATGGCGGCGGGAATAATATCAGACTGTTAATGGGGTATATAGTGAGTAACAGAGCAGTCATTTGCCAATTCAAATCATGTGAGGTGAGGCTGTGGTGCCGCCTAGTGGCTACCTAGTTGTTTATATGATTTTTATGTGATTTTAACTTTTATGTAATTTTTCAAAATAAAAAGAGTTGATATGGTTACTCCATTTACGTGGTTCCTTTGTACATTTGTCCTATATGATAAATATTGTCTTACAGGCCGAACCCTCTACATCTTCCGTGTGGAATTTCAAATACAACGCACCCGTATGGGGGTGCTGGGTTATTGAGTATGTGACTGCAGGCATTTCTGCTAACTAGAAATGCTAAACGTGTACGCTAAATGCAGTTTGAGCACATTAAGAAGCTCAGAATGGAGTGGGGCACTTAGATTTGGAACCACAGACTTTTATTTATATTTTGCGTGGGGGGAAGGAGGGCGAGGGGGAGTCATGGCTCTTTTCCAGAGCATTTTTTGCTACCAGTAATGTGGAAGCCTCCTATACTTCCATTAACAGATGACGGGCCTGAGTGGGGACTTTTTTTTGTGGTTGAGATGAAGCATTTATAGCATTTTGGGTACAGTTGAATCAGTTCACATTTATCCTGTGCTCTACGATGAGAACTTACATGGGGCTTTCCATCTACATCTCTGAAATACATTATTCAGATGAAACCCCAATGGAGCCATTCATTAATAAGGCAGCAGGGTTACTCGGTACTCTGTTCATCGGTGTGTCTTTTCAAAGGTGCATAAAATTGTAACCGCGCTTTCATGCATGCTTAAAAGCAACGGACACTGCCAGATCACAGGGCAGACGGGAGGTCAAAATTACTTCTTCTGCCTCATTACAGTGTATTTTCCTTCTGGAATTTTATCTGGATCACGTTTTTCAGAGATTTACACTGAAACCCCAGTGTAAGCGCTCAGCGTATAGCGCAGGATAAAAGTGAGTCGAGCCTTACTGCGATCTATATAAGGCAGAATGGACAAATCAACAGCAAGTCAAGAATAGGTTTTATTTATTTTTTATGCCGTTCACTGAGTAGCAATAAGACTAATTTATTCTTCCGGTACAGTTATGTGATACCACATTTAAAGCAGTGTTCAAAATAATAGCAGTCAAATATGACTAACCAGATTAATCACTGTTTTTGGTATAAATTATATTATCACGACAAACAATTTACCAGTTGGCGCAGAAGATTCTAAGAAAACCAACAGACTCAGCATTCATGATCTGCATGTTTTTGAGTTTGTGTATTTGAATAATTAATTGAAAGGGGGTGTACTCAAATAATAGCAGTGTGGAGTTCAATTAGTGAGGTCAATCATTCTGTGAAGAAACAGGTGTGAATCAGGTGGCCCTTATTTAAGGGTGAAGCCAGCACATGTCGTACATGCATTTCTCGAAAGCCTGAGAAATATGGGTCGCTCGAGACATTGTTCAGAAGAACAGCATACTTTGATTTAAAAGTTGACTGAAGAGGGTAAAACTTATAAAAAAAGTGCAGACAATGATAGGCTGTTCAGCTAAAATTATCTCCAATGCTTTAAAATGGAAAACAAAACCAGATATATTAAAATACTTGAAGAGGTTATGTTGCCTTACGCTGAAGAGGATATGCCCTTGAAATGGGTGTTTCATCAAGACAATGACCCTAAACACACCAGTAAATGAGCAAAATCTTGGTTCCAGTCCAAAAAAATTGAGGTTATGGAGTTGCCAGCCCAATCCCCGGACCTTAATCTGATAGAAAACTTATGGAGTGATATCAAAAATGTTGTTTCTGAGGCAAAGCCAACAAATGCCAAAGAATTGTGGGATGTAGTTGACTCTCTGCAACGTAGTTGTGAAGCAGTGATTCACGGGAATGCTAAATCCTCAAAAAAAAGGAGTACATATTGTGAGTTTGTAAAGACAAATGCAGACACTGTTATTTTTTAGAACACCCCAATGTTCTCTTTTTTTATTTTCTGTAAAGTAGTTAAAAATTATATACATTTCTCTTCATGTTTTGAATTAGAAAACAGTGTGCAATGTTCGCAATGCATGGAAATAAAAACTAGTATAAAGATTTTGTGCTTAAAGCGCACCTGTCAGCAGGATTGTGTTAAGTAAACTACAGTATATACTTGTGTATAAGCCGACTTTTTCAGCACATTTTTTATGCTGAAAAAGCCCCCCTTGGCTTGTACTCTAGTATATACTTACATTTGGCTGTGGAGGGTGGGTTGCGGAGGAGCATGGCACAGACAGGTGCCGGCTGCTGCAGCTACCACGTGTGTCCACTGCTAAAGTTAATGAATATTCACTCTTCTCCATGCCCATGGGAGTCGAGAGGAGTGAATATTCATTTTATTTAATAGCGCGCACAGTATCAGTCGCAGCTGCCGGCTACTGCGGCGGCTAAGCGATCCTGTGTGCCCGCTATTAGAGAGTATGAATATTCACTCTCTCGCATGGGCGTGGAGAAGAGTGAATATTCATTCTCTGTAGTATCAGGCACACACGATAGCTGAGCCGCAGCAGGAAGCCGGCGGCTGCGGCTACAGTGTGCGCTATTAAAAAAAAAAAGAATATTCACTCCCCTCCACTCCCATAGTCCTGGCGTAGAGTGAATATCCCCATAACTCACCTCAGCATCTGAGAGCGCATGGCAGTGACGTCATGCGCTGCTCAGATGCTGAGATCAGCTGCTGGCAGAACAGGACGCAGCGCTGGAGAAGAGGGAAGGAAGGTGAGTAGAAGTGTTTATTTTTGTCATGTGTGCAGTGATGGGAGGCCATGCATACCAAGATTGGGAATGAGGGGGCTATGCATACCAAGATTGGGGATGTGGGGGCCATGCATACCAAGATTGTGGATGAGGGGGCCATGCATACCAAGATTGGGGATGAGGGGGCCATGCATACCAAGATTGGGGATGAGGGGGCCATGCATACCAGGATTAGGGATGAGGGGGCGATGCATACCAGGTGTCACGGGTGTGTCAGAAGTGACAGTCACCCTGCAGTTGGTTGTAGATCTCTACGTTTGGGTTTACAGACACCTTCTTAGAGGCTGTCTCTCTAGGACCCAGCGGCTACCTTCTTCTGGCTAATAACACCCTGGCCTGGGTGTATAAATACCTGCTGTCTGCTAGAGGGAGGTTCTGGCGATACTCATTACCCTTTGTGAAGGCTCGGAGGAAGTGCATTACTTCATCCTCTCTGGAGCTTTGAGAATGGGTGTTCATCTCTCTGAAGTCGACTAAAAGCTAAGCTATCTTCCCTTGTTTGTTCCACCTTGTTGTCTTTAGTAGTCAGTGGGGATCAACTAGCACTCATCCCCCTCCCTTCCCTAGCCAGGGCTTAACGCCAGGGAAAGACAAGTCGAGGTTCGTATGCGGCGATTGGTAAGAGCCAATATAGGGACGTTAGTGGCGACAGGGTGATAGGAGGTCTCCACTCCCCCCTTTCCCTAGAGTCTGGGCTCCCTTTCCCTCTTCCCTTTGTGTTGCACCAAGTCTTTCCCACACCTTGAGTGACACCAGGATGGGGGATGACGGGGCCATGCATGCCAGGATTGGGGATGAAGGGGCCATGAATACCAGGATTGGGGATGGAGGGGCCATGAATACCAGGATTGGGGATGAAGGGGCCATGAATACCAGGATTGGGGATGAGTGGGCAATGCTTACCAAGATGGGGTAATTTACCAGTAGCTGCTGCATTTCCCACTCTAGGCTTATACTCGAGTCAATACATTTTCCCAGTTTTTTTGTGGTAAAATTGCCTCGGCCAATACTTGAGTGCATACAGTACATAAACTGTCAGGTGGGCACCGTTACACTGATTAAAATGATACCTTGGTTGATGAAATCCTTCCTGTGGTTATTGTTTAATCTTTACTTTCTGTTTGGAGATAATGATATGCTCGTGCTCTGGGGCGGGCGTTTTGGGTGGGTTCTATCTGGTTCTCTGCTTATAGATTCAGCTATATGCTCTTCTGACAGGTCACTGATTGTTCACTGAGCTGCCTCCTATTTTACCTAGCTCCGCACTACTAGATGCATTATGTAAAAAAGGAGGCAGGTCACTGAACGATCAGTGACCTGTCATAAGAGCATACAGATGAATAAGTAAGCAGAGCACCAGATAGAGCCCCCCCACAGGCCGCCTCGAAGCACGAGCATATCATTATCTCAAAACTGAAAGCACAGATTACACAAGAACCACAGGACGGATTTCATCAATCAAGATATCATATTAATCAGTATAATGGCGCACACCTAACAGTGTATAACACACAGAAACTAGAGCCAAATAAACTCAAGCTCAAGGAAGATACATATTAAAAAATATATTTTTATTAAAGCCATTTAAAAGGATGTCATAATATAAAATCAATTAAAAAAAACAGAAACCTTCCACTTCCAATTGCAGAAACCTTAGGTATAAATAACCCACATATGTATCAATAGTAAGTACCCTAAAAGAGCGGCCCATATAGTGAATATATTTGATATTAGGCTTCAGACCAATTTGATAAATATAAGAATAATCCTTATCAAAACACTAAAAAAGGGTAACTAGAATTATAGAAAAGCCATGAATAACATGTAATATAAAGGTCGATACAGACCCAATTGATAGGAATATATCCAAGTTGTAAAATAAGGTCTGATAATTAGCCACAATAGTATATCCAAAACAAAGTATCAGAGCATAGTGCAGGGCCCACTAAAGGGATAATACTTACAAGTAAACCAGGTATTCAGCATAGGAATAAACCCCGACGACACCGTTTCGCCGATGCTTCATCAATGGGGGCGTGTATTGTGCATGCATAATGTCCTGTTTTATATGTACTCACATATGATCAGCTGTTTAGGGTCACCTGGGTACTCAGAGTTAATTGGCGCATGCGTGGGTACCTGGAACTTCCGTCTACAGAAAGTGACTTCCGCGTTCAAGCATCTGACACGCATACGATGGAACGCATGACGTGTCTTTTGCGCATGACCGGAAGTCAAATGAGTCCGTTCCCGCGCATGCGCACTCTCTGTTCCAGGATCCCCATATAGCAGGAGCGGAGTTTGAAAGGGGTGGAGAAAAAAGTAATGTATTGCGATTATACTAAATATTGAATATGCAATAAAGATCCCATATAGGACTCTTTGCGGTGATACCAAATATTAAATATGCATTAAAAATTCTACATAGGACCAGAACACAAAGTTAAAACTTTTAAGGACATGTAATGTCAGGAAAACAACCCCATGTGTCAATGACCAATTTATAAAAGTAGTGAATAGTGTTATAATGTTAGTGACAAATAATAATGAAAAAAAGTGTGCAAATGAAAGATCCCACAGACTGTCGTACAGTTAAAGTTTAAAGCCTATGGTGATGTGCATAGGACTATGTAAAAACACAATATAGAAGAAAAAGGGAAGAAATATGTAAAACCTATGTTTGTTATAAAGTGCACATTGAAATAAGTGACATGTAAAGCATAAATCTAAAAATGTGCTCTACACATAACATATAAAGGTCGACCAGCACATTAAATGAGGTGTATTATTAAGTACAATATCCAGAAAATTGTTATATATATGTCTGTTCATAAAGTCCACAGAAGTTTAGATACATAGAAGGATAACATCACTTAGGGTATGTGCACACGATGCAGAAATGAAGCAGAAAATTTCTGCATCATTTCTGCATCTCCCTGGCAGAAAAAAACACATGCGGATTGTACATGCGTTTTTCCTGCGGAATACATGCGGATTCACATGCGTTTCGGCATGCGGATTGACAAGCGCTTTCCAGGCGATTTTAGCATCACTTGGAAAGTGCTTGACAACTAGGTCACACTATATAAATCCATTTGCAAACAGCATGCATTTATATAGTGTGACCGTATAAGAATGTTTAAAAATAAAAAAATAAAGCTATACTTACCCTTTGATGCCCCGGTGTGTGCTTCCGCGTTCGTTCCTGGCTTGTTCCTGGCTGCCGGGATATCGCGAGACACTGCGCTGAAGGGCCTGCGGTCACATGACTGTGACGTCACCGAAGGTCCTTCAGTCTTGCACGCGAGCAGAGGGAAGGAGACCGGGGGCTGTCAGAAGGTGAATATATCTTTATTTTTTATTTTATTCTTTTTTACAGCTTTTTAAATGGTACCTGGGTGTGGATGAGACTCTCCTCTCCTCCACACTCGGGTACCATCCGCACATTAGAACGCACCAATAACGCAAGTATAAATGCAGTCTTGCGGAATTGGCGCGTTCTAATGCAAGTCAATTGCGGCGAAAACGCCGCGTTTACGCAAAATTAATTGACATGATGCAGATTTTTGAGCGCAGCGTTTACGCTGCGGAAAAATCCGCATCATGGGCACAGCACATGCGGATTTCAATTGGGGAACATTGCTGCCCTTCTACCATGCATTTTTAACGCGTTTCCACGGCGTTTACGCAGCTGAAAAAATGCCGCGGAAACGCATTAAAAACGCATCGTGTGAACTCAGCCTTACAAACATATGATTATTAAAATACAGAAAATAGATGCAATATTTTCTCAGTGGTTTCTCTTGATTATGTTTTACTTTTTTCTTTCTTCATAGAGTCAACCATCCTTGAATATGAAGGGACCCATAGCAGATTCTTATAAATTTCACCTCCAGGAAAGGGCCACCAAAATCACTCCGAAACATCATTCTTCCAATCCGAAACAGCTGGTAAGTGCTAGACATAGAAACAATAATGTTAAAAACAATAAAACCAATTAAAAAACGGACTAATGCAGGGTACCCAGTCAGGAATAGAAAAAGGGGGAGGAAAAGGGACCCAACAAAATATATCAAAAAATACTTAAAAAAATACTGATATATAGAAATTCAGGGAAGTATATGAAATTGCTAATTAACCCAAAATGCGAAACGAACTGTCATAATCATTTTTAATATAAAGGCCCCACCATTACAGAAAAGCAGAAAACCCAAATTGTTCGTTCAGGCCCTGGGGAGATATTGAACCAAGTCTGAAGATCCATTTACTTTCTAGTCTCGCTAGGGCTTGGCCTAGGTCACCACCCCTAACTCCCATGTCAACCTGATCAATCCCTCTGGGTCGCAATTGTGATGGATTTTAAAGTGTCTCGGAAGGGTTCTCAAACCAGACACCTCATCTACATGAATAGATTTTTCAATATCCAACACATGCTCCCTAGTTCTGATCTTCAGTTCACGGGTGGTCAGGCCAACGTAGATTTTGTTGCAGGGACATAAGGCGTAATAAAGAGGAAGCTGAAGGTATGGTGGAACAAGATCACACTAGAAAACTACTGTGAACAAAAAATTATTCCTAGGGGATTGCGTGTACAGGTCTATCCCTCATTTGATTTAGGGGAAACTGAACTGATTAACAGGTGGAAAAATGCAGCCACCACCTGTTCTAGGGAATTTCTAAAAATTATTATTGACAAAAATATTCTGTCCCTTAATATGATTGACCAAAAAATTGATGATATATATAAGAATTTACAGAAAGTAATCAGCTCGGAGAGATTGGACATCTATCTTAAAGCTGTGGAAAATGACATTGATAAATGGGAAAATAATATTAGTAAAGTTAAACATAAAAAATATACACGTGACTTACAAGACTATGAAAATGATAGAATCTTCAAATGGCAGTTACCCAACGGAAAAACCATAATCAACCGAAAATAACGTCCATTCCAACTTATGATCCATCATGCTCAGAGGCCAGCACCTCATGCAGCGAAACAGAAGAAGGTGCTGAGAATTACACTGGACCTACTACAAGATTTCAGAAGAAGTACCCAGACATATTCAATAAAAAACCAAATAAAAAGCAGAATGAACGTCTCAAGGTAGTGAATTTATCCAATCTTACATTATCAGAAACACAAGTGAGGGTTTTAGAAAAAGGGCTAACGTTCTCCCCATCTTCATATCTAGATCAGTTCACGGTGGTGAAGGACCTGCACCTTTTTTTCCAGGAAAATAATCTTGCAGAAGCTTCACTTTAAACCGGAACTGGATTTCCTTTTTCCAACCGAACTGGAAAAAAGGGCTGTACAAGACCTTGAGGAGCTTGAGGCTGAAAATGAATCTAATACTGGAGGTAGGTTCCCTACACATTTATCGAAGAAATCTAGGGTATTTCCTCCTCTCTCGACTTGTTCAGCGGTGGACATCTTTACTAAGATAGTCACCGCTGAAATTTAAAAACTCCCACATACCCCTAGGAATAGACTAAACCTGAAACAAGAAGAAAAATTGGCTTTGGAACAATTAAAAAAACTACCAAATGTAGTAATAAAACCAGCCGATAAAGGCGGTAATCTAGTGGTCTGGCCATACCATCTCTATGAGAAGCAGGCCCTGAAAATACTGGACTATCCGGGCTGTTATCAAAGGTTGACGTACAACCCATTAACACAGTTTCAGGCCCAACTGGTATCAATCCTTGAAAGAGCTTTTGAGACTGAGATTATCCCATAGAGGTTGGTTGATTTGGTAAGAAAACTACAGCCTAGACTATCTGCCTTTTACCTGCTACCAAAACTGCACAAGGACTCAATTGATCCTCCGGGAAGACATATAATCTCGGACAATGGGGGTCTCTGTGAGAGTATATGCACCATTGTGGATTTTTATTTGCAACCGTTGGTGCGTACCCTACCTTCCTTTATTAAGGACACTACTGAGGCTTTGAGGAGGTTAGATTCTATACAACTGGAAGCCAATTCTGTAATGGTTACCGCAGATGTGGAAGCTCTATATTCATCTATTAGGCATGAAGATGGTCTGGAAGCTGTATCACTTTTTTTGGGAGAAAGTAATATAGACAAACCCACGATTAACCTCATTGTGACTCTCCTTAGATTCATTCTGGAACACAATGTTTTCATTTTTAACAAAAAATTTTTTTTACAAAAACAAGGAACTGCCATGGGGGCTTCCTGTGCCCCCTCTTATGCCAATTTATTTTTGGGGGCGTGGGAAAGACGCCTTTTTCAGGGTGATGACATTGATGACATCCACTTCGTACAGGGGTGGATGAGGTACATCGATGACATCTGGTTTATTTGGGAGAGGACCACTATGCAGCTGGAAAAATTTGTGGAACTTCTAAATAAAAATACCCTGAATATCAAACTTACGTTTCAATATGGGAGAGAGGTCAATTTTCTGGACCTACATATCCGAACCACTAGTTGTGGCTACATCACAACAGATGTTTACAAAAAAGTAACTTCTACTAATACCTTGCTGCACAGTACTTCCTCCCATCATCCCTCTACGATTAAAGGCATCCCCACAGGGCAGTTCCTTAGGTTAAAAAGAATATGCTCAGATAATGAATCCTTTTACCAGCAATCCCTAGACCTCACAAGATGATTTCAAGATCGAGGTTATAGCAAATGGAATATTAAGGCAGGATACAATAAAGCAAAGAATACCAGTAGGGAACAGTTACTATATGGCAATAAAGATAGGAATGGCAGTACCAAAGATGTAGTCAGATTCATATCTGACTACAATGTCCGATGGCCAGAGCTGAATGAAATTTTGAATAAACACTGGGGAATTTTGTTAAGTGACCCTATTTTGCAAAAAAAATTTGCCTCCCAAACCGATTTTAGTTGCAAGACGGTCCAAGAATCTTAAGGATTCCCTAGTACATAGCTACTACGAAAAACAATCTGCACAAATACTGGACAAAAAGAAATTTGGTTTCAGGAAATGTGAAAAATGTAAGGCATGTAGGAACATGACTAACAGTAAAGACTTTTGCAACTATAACAACAGTAGGGTTTTTGAAATAAGAAAGAGTCTTTCTTGTAACTCCAAAGGCGTAATTTATTACACCTTATGTCCCTGCAGCAAAATCTACGTTGGCCGGACCACCCGTGAACTGAAGATCAGAACTAGGGAGCATGTGTTGGATATTGAAAAATCTATTCATGTAGATGAGGTGTCTGGTTTGAGAACCCTTCCGAGACACTTTAAAATCCATCACAATAACGACCCGAAGGGCTTGAGAGTAAGAGGGATTGATCAGGTTGACATGGGAGTTAGGGGTGGTGACCTAGGCCAAGCCCTAGCGAGACTAGAAAGTAAATGGATCTTCAGACTTGGTTCAATATCTCCCCAGGGCCTGAACGAGCAATTTGGGTTTTCTGCTTTTCTGTAATGGTGGGGCCTTTATATTAAAAATGATTATGACAGTTCGTTTCGAATTTTGGGTTAATTAGCAATTTCATATACTTCCCTGAATTTCTATATATCAGTATTTTTTTAAGTATTTTTTTATATATTTTGTTGGGTCCCTTTTCCTCCCCCTTTTTCTATTCCTGACTGGGTACCCTGCATTAGTCCGTTTTTTAATTGGTTTTATTGTTTTTAACATCATTGTTTCTATGTCTAGTACTTAGCAGCTGTTTCGGATTGGAAGAATAATGTTTTGGAGTGATTTTGGTGGCCCTTTCCTGGAGGTGAAATTTATAAGAATCTGCTATGGGTCCCTTCATATTCAAGGATGGTTGACTCTATGAAGAAAGAAAAAAGTAAAACATAATCAAGAGAAACCACTGAGAAAATATTGCATCTATTTTCTGTATTTTAATAATCATATGTTTGTAAGGCTGAGTTCACACGATGCGTTTTTAATGCGTTTCCGCGGCATTTT
The DNA here is from genome assembly GCF_046119375.1 of Phyllobates terribilis. Lineage (NCBI taxonomy): Eukaryota > Metazoa > Chordata > Amphibia > Anura > Dendrobatidae > Phyllobates > Phyllobates terribilis. Next base: position 340,826,536 of record NW_027362762.1, on the reverse strand, counting down.
TGCAGCTGCGTAAACGCAGTGGAAACGCGTTAAAAACGCATGGTAGAAGGGCAGCAATGTTCCCCAATTGAAATCCGCATGTGCTGTGCCCATGATGCGGATTTTTCTGCAGCGTAAATGCTGCGCTCAAAAATCCGCAGCATGTCAATTAATTTTGCGCAAACGCGGCGTTTTTGCCGCCATTGACTTGCATTAGAACGCGCCAATTCCGCAAGACTGCATTTGTACTTGCGTTATTGGTGCGTTCTAATGTGCGGATGGTACCCGAGTGTGGAGGAAAGGAGGGTCTCATCCACACCCAGGTACCATTTAAAAAGCTGTAAAAAAGAATAAAATAAAAAATAAAGATATATTCACCTTCTGACAGCCCCCGGTCTCCTTCCCTCTGCTCGCGTGCAAGACTGAAGGACCTTCGGTGACGTCACAGTCATGTGACCGCAGGCCCTTCAGCGCAGTGTCTCGCGATATCCCGGCAGCCAGGAACAAGCCAGGAACGAACGCGGAAGCACACACCGGGGCATCAAAGGGTAAGTATAGCTTTATTTTTTTATTTTTAAACATTCTTATACGGTCACACTATATAAATGCATGCTGTTTGCAAATGGATTTATATAGTGTGACCTAGTTGTCAAGCACTTTCCAAGTGATGCTAAAATCGCCTGGAAAGCGCTTGTCAATCCGCATGCCGAAACGCATGTGAATCCGCATGTATTCCGCAGGAAAAACGCATGTACAATCCGCATGTGTTTTTTTCTGCCAGGGAGATGCAGAAATGATGCAGAAATTTTCTGCTTCATTTCTGCATCGTGTGCACATAGCCTAAGTGATGTTATCCTTCTATGTATCTAAATTTCTGTGGACTTTATGAACAGACATATATATAACAATTTTCTGGATATTGTACTTAATAATACACCTCATTTAATGTGCTGGTCGACCTTTATATGTTATGTGTAGAGCACATTTTTAGATTTATGCTTTACATGTCACTTATTTCAATGTGCACTTTATAACAAACATAGGTTTTACATATTTCTTCCCTTTTTCTTCTATATTGTGTTTTTACATAGTCCTATGCACATCACCATAGGCTTTAAACTTTAACTGTACGACAGTCTGTGGGATCTTTCATTTGCACACTTTTTTTCATTATTATTTGTCACTAACATTATAACACTATTCACTACTTTTATAAATTGGTCATTGACACATGGGGTTGTTTTCCTGACATTACATGTCCTTAAAAGTTTTAACTTTGTGTTCTGGTCCTATGTAGAATTTTTAATGCATATTTAATATTTGGTATCACCGCAAAGAGTCCTATATGGGATCTTTATTGCATATTCAATATTTAGTATCATCGCAATACATTACTTTTTTCTCCACCCCTTTCAAACTCCGCTCCTGCTATATGGGGATCCTGGAACAGAGAGTGCGCATGCGTGGGAACGGACTCATTTGACTTCCGGTCATGCGCAAAAGACACGTCATGCGTTCCATCGTATGCGTGTCAGATGCTTGACCGCGGAAGTCACTTTCTGTAGACGGAAGTTCCAGGTACCCACGCATGCGCCAATTAACTCTGAGTACCCAGGTGACCCTAAACAGCTGATCATATGTGAGTACATATAAAAAGGGACATTATGCATGCACAATACACGCCCCCATTGATGAAGCATCGGCGAAACGGTGTCGTCGGGGTTTATTCCTATGCTGAATACCTGGTTTACTTGTAAGTATTATCCCTTTAGTGGGCCCTGCACTATGCTCTGATACTTTGTTTTGGATATACTATTGTGGCTAATTATCAGACCTTATTTTACAACTTGGATATATTCCTATCAATTGGGTCTATATCGACCTTTATATTACATGTTATTCATGGCTTTTCTATAATTCTGGTTACCCTTTTATAGTGTTTTGATAAGGATTATTCTTATATTTATCAAATTGGTCTGAAGCCTAATATCAAATATATTCACTATATGGGCCGTTCTTTTAGGGTACTTACTATTGATACATATGTGGGTTATTTATACCTAAGGTTTCTGCAATTGGAAGTGGAAGGTTTCTGTTTTTTTAATTGATTTTATATTATGACATGCTTTTAAATTGCTTTAATAAAAATATATTTTTTAATATGCATCTGACAGGTGCGCTTTAAAGGGCACCTGTCAGCAGGGTTGTGCTTAGTAAACCACATACACTGTCAGGTAGGGGCCATTATACTAAGTAAAATGATACCTTTGTTGATGAAATCTGTCCAGCGGTTCTTTTATAACCTTTACTTTCATTTCCAACATAATGATATGCATATGCTCTGGTGCTCTCATTATGTATTCATGTGTGCCTATCTCTGCCTTGTGACAGGTTACTGTGCTTTCAGTGACCTGCCTACTTTTTTACATACTAACTGTGTAATTTGTGTCACAAAGTGAAATTTACATTCACAAAATGGCCGCAGCAATATGACGCCGCGCATGCGCAGTAACATCTCTCAGAAACCGAGAAATGCTACTGCGCAGGCGGGGGGGCCATATTGCTGCAGGCAAATTTATTTTTCCTCTAGCAAAATGCCGTCCATGCGTGCGCAGTAGCTAAACGCCGCAGCACCTAGCTACTACGCGGGCGCTTAGTTACTGCACACGTGCGGACGCCATTTTGCTAGAGGAAAAAGAAATTTGCCTGCAGCAATATGGCCCCCGCACTTGCATAATAACATTTCTCGGTTGCCGAGAGATCCTACTGCGCATGCTCGGCGCCATATTGCTGCATCCAAATTCTTTTCCAAAAGCAAAATGGCGCCCATGTGTGCGCAGTAGCATCTCTTGGCAAACGAGAGATGCTACTGCACATGCGCTGGCCGCCGCGGTCATTTTGGGAATGTAAATTTCACTTTGTGACACAAATTAGACAGTCAGTATGTAAAATAGTAGGCAGGTCACTGAAAGCACAGTGACCTGTCACAAGGCAGAGATAGGCATACATGAATACATAATGAGAGCACCAGAGCACATGCATATCATTATGTTAGAAATCAAAGTAAAGATCATAACAACCGCTTGACGGATTTCATCAACAAAGGTATCATTTTACTCCGTGTAACGGTGCCCACCTGACAGTGTATGTGGTTTACTAAGCACAATCCTGCTTACAGGTGAGCTTTAACTCGTGGTTTTGAACACACTGCTATTATTTTGAACACTACTGTATATTGTTTTTTATATATACATATATATATTTTGCTGCTTTTACACAAAAACAATATCATAGAAAAAAAATGTTTTTGCATGGCCTTATTCTGACTGCTATAGCTTTATTTTTCCACTGACGCTGTATGTTTGTTTTTTTGCGGGACAAGATAATGTCAGCGAAACTATTTCTATTTACATATGACTTTTTCATCTTGTGTTATTCCACTTTTTTGTCGGCTGTATGATGAAAAAACATAGTTTTTGCTATTTTTTGGGGTTTTTATGGTGTTCCTCGTAGGGGTTAAATAGTGAGAATTTTATAGATCTGATCTTTCTGGACACAGCAATACCAAATATGTGTACTTTTTTTTTTAGTTTAGTTATTACATAAATATCTATTATGTAAAAATTATGTAAATATTAGTATTTATTGTCTGAATATTTTTTTCGTTCATTTTTTATATGTATTCTTACCTTTTTTTTTAATACTTTTTTACTTAGCCCCATGGAACTTCAGCTTTTATTACGCTAATCATTAATATAGTGCATTACACCAGCTCCTAACATGGTCTAACAGGCCACCATAGTCGACAGTCCAGTTCGTCATTATTTGACCTCATGCCATCACGGCAACCACGTGATCACAGGGATGCTGATCGGGTGGGAGCGCCCTCCCCTCTTGCAGCCTAAATGCTGGGATCACAGCATTTAGAGGGTTAAACAGTTGGGGGCGGTGCGGGCACCACCCCTGGCTGTGACAGTCAGAGCTCAGCTATCACTTAAGTCAATCTCCTGGCGGTAATAATGAGGACATAGCTCTTGTGCTCTCACGATCGCCATGACGTACCGCTACGTCCATTTCCAGGAAGCAACCTCAACGTATGACATACCAGTACGTCATATGTCGGAAAGGGGTTAATGATAAATTTGTTAACCTGATGGAGAATTCCACCTCACAGGAGTTAACTTTTATGATTAGAATTGAGGTAGGTCAAAATACACAGCTACGCTGGAGAGCATATCTCAATATCATTTGTGACCTGGGCTCATCCTAATATGCAATGTCTCCTCAAAATAGAGAAGATTTCCAATTTGCCAAATTTTCAAATGTTTCATCCGATTGACAGGAAATATGTAGGAAATGCATACCAACAGCTGTTCCTAAACTTTCTACATAAACCCTTAAAGTGGCAGATGGTTGATGCTACAAAGAAAGTTGGTAGGCCTGATCATAAAGGGTGATTAATCAGGGTCAGGTATTCGATATTTCAGACAGCTGAGCAGCCTAAAAACGTAAGTGAATTCACCAAACCACAATATCTTCCATGACCGCCTAGAAGCAGGGAAAGGCAACATTCCAGTATTTTGCACACTATACAGGACAGTCCTCTAGTCATAGATGTGATGTCAATCCCATGGCATTTTTATTCTAGTCTGTAAAGTACACCAGGAGCACACCACTCATAACCGTTATTCTGTACGTGCTGAGGAGTATGTTTTTTTGCCATATTGATGCAGGAAAAACTTGGAAAAAAATCTTGGAAGTCCAAATTATAAAAATCTTGGAAGTCTAATTTGTCAAATTCTTTACCAACATGCAGGGATCTGTCTCATGCTCAATACATTTCTTAAGCTGGTATGCCTCCTACTAAGAGTTTTGCTAGAAATAAAGAGCTATTTTCTTGATGGTATTTGGTTCAAAATTCTGCATCTCTCTAGAAATTTAAGAAGTTTACACATCATACTATGCTAGAAACTATTGTAGGGTTTGGAACTCAGTCGGCTGCGGTTGAGGTAGGCACAGGAACCATTTTCATTATAGTATCCAGGCTGGTTTATTTTGACACCATAAGCCACTCATGTGGTAAACACAAAAACAGCCTTTTTCCAGCACAAAGATATAACAGCAAAACTCAAAATACCAAGTCCATACAGCACAGCTGCAGCTGCTTAAATAAAGTATTTTTCTCTGCCTCCAGCAGAGTCTGAGCAGCACTTGGAAGGCCTGTTCACCTTGCAAAACACACAGACAGACTGGGACAGACCCAGCTGCCTTAAATCAGGACATTTCAAGACCTGGACTGGAGGTAAGTGAGCAACCGATCCCACCCAGCTCTTTCAGCTGCTCGTTAAAACCGGCCCTTTAATCCGGGCCCATTAACTACCTCTCAGCAATATGTGTGCTGGAGCCTGCTTCTCCGAGTCCTACATCACCGAGGCTTGGCATCTCTGGGACACATACCTTCCGTCCACAACCTGTCCAGCTGCAACCTTAAACTATCCATTGTCCACTTCCTTCTTTGGAATATACAGGTGCTTCTCACTAAATTAGAATATCATCAAAAAGTTAATTTATTTCAGTTCAATACAAAAAGTGAAACTCATTATATAGAGTCATTACAGAGTGATCTATTTCAATTGTTTATTTCTGTTAATGTTGATGATTATGGCTTACAGCCAATGAAAACACAAAAGTCATTATCTCAGTAAATTACAATAATTAACAAAAAACACCTGCAAAGGCTTCCTAAGTGTTTAAAAAGGTCCCTAAGTCTGTTTCAGTAGGTTTCACAATCATGGGAAGACTGCTGGCTTGACAGATGTCCAGAAGGCAGTCATGCGCCCAATTTGTGCATGTACCTTGTGAAGGGTGAATCTAAGAATTTTTACCCACTGCACCACAAGGGGTCCCATGTCGAAATTTTTCAGCAGTTGACTCTAAAAGAAGTGCAATCAATGAAACACTGCAGAAAAGCCGATAACTTGACTATAGAAGAAAGAGAAGCAATAATTTCCCTGAGAAAGAATGAAGATATTGTAATTAAAAATGCGGATAAGGGAGGGTTTGGTTATAATGGATAGGGAATGGTATCTAAACGAGGGCAAAAGAATTTTGGATGACCAGGGGTATTATCAAAAATTAGACTCTGACCCATCCATAACAATATTTTTGAATTATAATGTTATAATGGACTGGTAAAAAGAGCTTGGGAAAAGGGAATTCTAAATAGGAACGAGAAGAAGTTCCCAGACATCCCCAGATATAGGGTTCCTTTTTTCTATTTTCTTCCAAAACTGCACAAAAATGCAACAAACCCCCCTGGCCGCCCTGTTATCTTGGGCATTAACTTCATAATTGCTAATCTTTCCCACTATGTAGATCTTTTTCTTCAACAATTTGTAGTAAATCTGGAATCCTATCTCAAGGATTCATCCAAACTGATTAAGATTTACCTCCCCTGAAGGACTATTTTTAACATTAGATGTCGCCTCACTCTATAGCAACATTACCCATGAATTGGGTCTGAAAGCTGTAGATGAATTTTTAAGTGTTGATACTTCCATGCTGGAAGAAGAACAAACCTTTATTTTGACAGCAATTGATTTTATATTGAAAAATAATGTTTTTACTTTTGATGGCGTGATATACCGACAGGTAAGGGGCTGCGCGATGGGGACGAGATTCGCACCCAGTAATGCAAACCTGTATATGGGTTTGTTTGAGTCAGTCTTCATCGCACAGTCCCGCCTGGCTGGTGGTCCCATCAAATTTTATCGCCGTTTTATTGATGATCTCTTCCTGATTTGGAGTGGGTCTGAAACTACGGCTTTAGATTTTATAAATGAGCTCAATAGGAACCTTTGGGGTTTGAAATTCATGGCATCTATGTCCAGCACTTCCATTCCTCCACATCAAAGTCGACAACCTGGGGAGAGTGTCTACGTCAGCGCATTTCAAACCAATTGACGTCAACAGTTACCTTAGGTTTGATAGTGGACACCTCTCCAGTTGGATTAAGAACATACCATATGGACAGTACTGGAGAATTCGCAAAAAACGTTCTTGAGATCGGGAATTCGTCCAGGAATCCCGGATCTTGAAGCACAGATTTTTACAGAAAGGGTACCCAAAAAAGCTGCTTGAAGATGCGTTTAGGAGAACCCAGACTTTATCACAAGATTCCTGCATCTCAAAAAAATTTTTCTCCCAAAACGATGGCAGTGAAAGAAAATCAAGGGATTTAAGTTTAGTAACCAATTACAATCAATCCCGTGTAAAAGTTCAAAATTTGTTGGAAAAATATTGGTTTATCTTAAAGCCAGACCCCATTTTGTCAAAATAGTTGCCGAATAGACCCAGTATTATATATAGAAGAAATCGCAATCTGAAAAGTATAGTTGCGCCGAGTAATACTGAGGTAAAAGAAAAAAATGAGGGATTAAGCTGCATACAGGAGGCCTTGGGCTGTTATGCATGTAATACTCCCAAGTGCTTGTTGCAGAATAATCATAAATGGTACCACAACTTTCCAATCTAAAACCACAGGTGAAAGTTTTACCATTAATTGCAGGGTTGACTGTCAGTTCATGTATGTAGTTTATTTGTTACAATGTCCTTGTGGACTGCAGTACATGGGCCGCACCATCCAGACAGTACATGCTAGGTTAAACAAACACAGTCAGAACATACGGAATGGATTCTTACAACAGAGTGTATCCAAACATTATTGTTTGGTCCATCAAAAAGTTCCCTCAAAACTAAAATTGATTGTTATTGATCAAGTATCTGCAAAAATCCCGAATCGCTACAGTACATTAATAAAGAGAAAGAACTTTTGGATTTTTAAGCTCGGCACATTGAGTCCTGAGAGTCTCAATCTGACCATTGAAAACGTAGTGAAATAACAGAGTTGATATGGAAACCCAATGATTCTTTATGAGTCATCAGATATTAGTGTTTTTCTAAAGGGATTTTTTTTAATAAAAAAAAATAATTCTAAAATGCTTTTTTTTATATATTCAAAATTGGTTTAATGCACTATAGGTCATCTGTAAAGTAAAACATGATTTTATGGATATCCTCCGATTTGTTTTTGTTGTTTGTGAGGTTGGATTCATTTTAATTTTAACATTTTTATCAGATTTCTTATCATTGTGCTTGTTATATCTTTTATGTTTTTGTAAGTGTGTCTCCTGAATTTATATTTTATTTGCCCCTGTTTTAACACATCTGGGATAATTTAATGATTGTATATGTTCCATTTTATTAGTCTGTATAGTTACTGATAGTTTCCAGGGTTTCCTGCAGTAATTGGGAATGCCAAGGGTTAAATGACATCACTAAATGGCTATTCTCCCTACTGATCAATGTCCCTATAAATGGCCACTTCTTTCTCGTCTGTAAACCCCACCTGAGGAAGACAGCAGGCCGCTGTCGAAACGCGTAGTTTTTGTGTAATGAACAGGTCTGTATAACATCTCCTGAGAGTCTCCTTGCTACCTAGCGCTCCGTTCATGACCACAAATTGTTTCAAAAGAAGGCAGTCATTGACACACTCCACAAGGAGCGCAAGCCACAAAAGGCCATTGCTAAAGAAGCTGGCTGTTCACAGAGTGCTGTATCCAAGCATATTAATGGAGAGTTGAGTGGAAGGAAAAAGTGTGGTAGGAAAAAGTACACAAGTAACCGGGATAACCGCAGACTTGAAAGGATTGTTAAGAAAAGGCCATTCAAACATTTGGGGGAGATTCACAAGGAGTGGACTGTTTCTGGAGTCATTGCTTCAAGAGCCACCACACACAGACGTATGCAGGACATGGGCTACAAATGTCGCATTCCTTATGTCAAGCCATTCATGACCAATAGACGCCAGAAGCGCCTTAACTGGGCCAAGGAGAAAAAGACCTGGACTGTTGCTCAGTGGTCCAAGGTGTTGTTTTCAGATGAAAGTAAATATTGGATTTCATTTGGAAATCAAGGTCCCAGAGTCTGGAGTAGGAGTGGAGAGGCCACAATCCAAGCTGCTAGAGGTCTAGTGTGAAGTTTCCACAATCAGTGATGGTTTGGGGAGCCATGTCATCTGCTGGTGTAGGTCCACTGTGTTTTATCAAGACCAAAGTCAGCGCAGCCGTCCACCAGGAAATTTTAGAGCACTTCATGCTTCTCTCTGCCGACAAGCTTTTTGGAGATGGAAATGTCATTCTCCAGCAGGACTTGGCACCTGTCCACACTGCCAAAAGTACCAATACCTGGTTTATAAACAACAGTATCTCTGCTTGATTTGCCAGCAAACTCGCCTGACCTTCAACCCATAGAGAATCTATGGAGTATTGTCAAGAGGAAGATGAGAGACATCAGACCCAACAATGCAGAAAAGCTGGAGGCAAAATGAAAGCAACCTGGGCTTCCATAACACCTCAGCAGGTCCACAGGTTGATCGCCTCCATGCCACACCGCATTGATGCATTAATTAATGCATAAGGAGCCCCAACCAAGTATTGAGTGCATTTACTGAACATACATTTCAGTAGGCCAACATTTCGGATTTTAAAAAACATTTTTCAAGCTGTTGTTAAAAAGTATTCTAATTTACTGAGAAAATGACTTTTGTGTTTTCATTGGCTATAATCATCAACATTAACAGAAATAAACACTTGAAATATATCACTGTTTGTAATGACTATATAACATATGAGTTTCACTTTTTGTATTGAAGAACTGAAATAAATTAACTTTTTGATCATATTCTAATTTAGTGAGAAGCACCTATAGCTCTCCTAAGATACTCTAATACATATAGTACTGTGTAACAGGGGTGTACATAGAAATCACGGGGCCCCATAGCGGATGTCCTATTTGAGCCAACACCTCCCCCTCTCTCCCGAAGATAAAAAACATTCATCAGGGTCACAAGAAGGGCATAACTCACAACTTTGCAGCCCTTTCCAAGTGATTCTGCTCCTATTGAAGCCCGCACACTAAAATACACTTTTCATGAGCCCCATAAAGTATGATGCCAACAAAAGTGCCCCCCAAATACAGTATGCTACGCCAGCAGTGAATTCCTCCATGCATACAGTATGATGACCCTACAGTACCCCCACACCCGCAAGGTATGACACCTCCACAGTAACTCCGACACAGTATGATGCTTCCACAGTGAACCCAACACAGTATTATGGCCTCAACAGAGCCCTCCAAACAGTATAAAAGCCTCCACAATATACTCATTGATTAAAAAAAAAAAATACTCCCCTTTCCCCGTTCTCTCGCTGCTCTGGTCTCTGCAGCATGAGGTCTGAAGCTTAGTAAAACAAGTGCATTTTAGTTACATCATAGCGCCCACTGCAGATACAGTTGAGAATGTGAAGCTGGGCATCGAGCTTCTGAATGACGGTACCTATAGCAGCCATGTGCTTTGCCGCTATTAGCGGTATGCCCATACTGTGCAAAAGTTTTAGGCAATTGTGGAAAAGAATACTGCAAAGTGAGAATACTAAAAAAATTTCAAAAGATAAGTCTAAATCTCAATATTTGGTGTGACCACCATTTGCCTTTAAAATAGCATTAATTCTTGCAATAATTCTTACACAGTTTTTGAAGGAGCTTGGAGAGAAAGTTGTTCCAAACATCTTGAACTACTAGCCACAGATTTTGTTTGATTATAGGCTTGCGAAAATCCTTCTATGTCTTCATGTAATCCCAGAAAGATTCAATGATGTTGAGATCAGAGATCTGTGTGGTCCATTTCATAATTTCCTGGACTCCTTGTTCTTCTTTATGCTAAAGATACAGTGGCAAGTAAAAGTTTAGGCACCTCTGGTCAAAATTACTGTTATTGTGAACGGTTAAGCAAGTTGAAGATGAAATGATCTCTAAAAGGCCTAAAGTTAGAGTTGACACATTTCCTTTGTATTTTAGGCAAAACATTTTCATTTTTTACATTTTAAAAATTACAAAATGGAAAATGGGCCGATTCAAAAGTTTGTGCACCCTGCATGGTTAGTACCTAGTAGCACCCCTTTTTGAAAGTATCATAGCTTGTAAACTCTTCTTGTACCTAGACAAGTCTCTTAATTCTTGTTTGAGAGATTTTCATCCATTCTTCCTTGGAAAATTCTTCCAGTTCTGTGTTTCCTGGGTCATCTTGCATGCACTGCTATTTTGAGGTCAAGCCACAGATTTTCAATGATGTTCAGATCAGGGGACTGTAAAACCTTCAGCTTATGCCTTTTGAGGTAGTCTATTGTGGATTTTGACTTGTGTTTAGGATCATTATTAGTGTTGAGCGATACCTTCCGATATCGGGAAATATCGGATCGGACCGATACCCAAAAAGTATCGGATATCGCCGATTCCGATACCGGAAACCAATGCAAGTCAATGGGACAGAAATATCGGAATGAAAATAAACCCTTTCTTTCTTTGTAGGTTAATTCTACATGAAGGAAAACAACTAAGAATAATGTAGAATGTATTGGGGGAGGTGGGGGAGACAATAAAGGCATAGAGGTTTAGCCCAATCAAATGGAATAGCAGGAATTAATATTTTTTTTAAGACGTTCAGAGTTACGGAAATATTGACTATGTTAAGTATTTTTATATTTTGTCAGATATTTATGTTTCACTTCTTCCATGCTCTTCACCACCTTTTTTACTTCTCCCACTCTTTCTCCTTCATCATCCTCAGCATCAGCATCTTTTTCATCAACTTCTTCTTCACCTTCTTCATCTTCTTCTTCTTCTTCACCTTCTTCGTATTATTCTTTTTTTTTACATTCTTCATATTCTTCTTATTCAACTATTATTCTTCTTCATATTCTACTTCATCTTCTTCATATTCTTCTTCTTCATCATATTCTTATTTGTGACAGGCATTCCTGCAGTTGTTATCTATAAAAGTTTGAACATTACACCTTTTGTTCTTCCCGTCACAAAAGATTTACAACAGGATTTGTCTGCGTTCAGTTTGGCCTGCAGCAGCAGGTCTTTTCCAGGGGCACCACGAGGAGGAACGGTCTCACCCCCATACACTGCTTAGTCATCTTCTGCTTATAATTTAGATATTATCTTTTGCTCTGATTTTTAGTCTTATGCTTAATGTTCTTCCGCTTTTTGTTCTGCAGCTTCTTGTACTTCTGCTTCTTGGTTTTCTGTCTCTTGTTCTTCTGTATCTTGGTGGTTGTCTTCTTCTTCTTTGTCCTCTTGGTCTACTTCTTCAGGGTCATCTTCTTGGTCTTCTTCGGGGTGGTCTTCAGGGTCGTCGTCTTCAGGGTCATCGTCTTCGGGTTGGTCTTCAGGGTCGTCGTCTTCGGGGTCCTCGTCTTCTTCGGGGTCGTCTTCAGGGTCCTCGTCTTCGGGGTCCTCGTCTTCTTTGGGTTGGTCTTCAGGGTCCTCGTCTTCAGGGTCCTCGTCTTCGGGGTCCTCGTCTTCTTCGGGGTGGTCTTCAGGGTCCTCGTCTTCAGGGTCCTCGTCAGGGAGATCCAGAGTGATTACCAAGAACCATTTCAAAAAGCTTGAACTTGGAAATGTAGCAGAAGGTGCAAGAATGCTGAGGAACTGCCAAGAACCAGCTGATGGTACTGGAACCCGGATGGGTAGCAGAATGTACAAGAGCCAATGGAACTACCGAGGACCAGCTGACGGTACTGGAACTCGGTTACTAAGCAGGAGGTACCTGTGCCAGAAAGCACTACCAAGGACCAGCAGACGTTGGTGGAACTTGGATACCGAGAAGGAGGCACCTAAGTCAAAGGCACTGCCGAGAACCAGCTGACGGTACTGGAACCCGGATGGGTAGCAGAAGGTACAAGAGCCAATGGAACTACCGAAGACCAGCGGATGGTACTGGAACTCGGTTACTAAGCAGGTGGTACCTGTGCCAGAAAGCACTACCAAGGACCAGCAGACGTTGGTGGAACTTGGATACCGAGAAGGAGGCACCTAAGTCAAAGGCACTGCCGAGAACCAGCTGACGGTACTGGAACCCGGATGGGTAGTAGAAGGTACAAGAGCAAATGGAACTACCGAGGACCAGCTGATGGTACTGGAACCCGGATGGGTAGCAGAAGGTACAAGAGCCAATGGAACTACCGAAGACCAGCTGACGATACTGGAACTCAGTTACTAAGCAGGAGGTACCTGTGCCAGAAAGCACTACCAAGGACCAGCAGACGTTGGTGGAACTTGGATACCGAGAAGGAGGCACCTAAGCCAAAGGCACTGCCGAGAACCAGCTGACGGTACTGGAACCCGGATGGGTAGCAGAAGGTACCCATGTAAAAAAAAGTTGCAAGGCCGCGAGCCGGCCGCAGTAACCAAAACCCACAGTCCTACAGGGGGTGCTTGTCCTATTGGCACTATGGAACCAGCCTTCATTGCCAGATCCCGCAGCCCACATAGGAGTCACCTAAACTGCTGGCACCATAGAGTCAGCTAACCCGACCGCAACACGACAGGACAACGCATTGGAGGCAAAGTGACGTTGACACTACCCGGAAACAGCTGGCGTGCTGGAACCAGGCTGGGCAGGAGGGAGTACCCGTGCCAAAGACACTGCCGAGAACCAGCTGACGGTACTGGAACCCGGATGGGTAGCAGAAGGTACAAGAGCAAATGGAACTACCGAGAACCAGCTGACGGTACTGGAACCCGGATGGGTAGCAGAAGGTACAAGAGCCAATGGAACTACCGAAGACCAGCTGACGGTACTGGAACTCGGTTACTAAGCAGGAGGTACCTGTGCCAGAAAGCACTACCAAGGACCAGCAGACGTTGGTGGAACTTGGATACCGAGAAGGAGGCACCTAAGCCAAAGGCACTCCCGAGAACCAGCTGACGGTACTGGAACCCGGATGGGTAGTAGAAGGTGCAAGAGTAAATGGAACTACCGAGGACCAGCTGACGGTACTGGAACCCGGATGGGTAGCAGAAGGTACAAGAGCCAATGGAACTACCGAAGACCAGCTGACGGTACTGGAACTCGGTTACTAAGCAGGAGGTACCTGTGCCAGAAAGCACTAACAAGGACCAGCAGACGTTGGTGGAACTTGGATACCGAGAAGGAGGCACCTAAGCCAAAGGCACTCCCGAGAACCAGCTGACGGTGCTGGAACCCGGATGGGTAGCAGAAGGTACCCATGTAAAAAAAAAGTTGCAAGGCCGCGAGCCGGCCGCAGTTACCAAAACCCACAGTCCTACAGGGGGTGCTTGTCTTATTGGCACTAGGGAACCAGCCTTCATTGCCAGATCCCGCAGCCCACATAGGAGTCACCTAAACTGCAGGCACCATAGAGTCGGCTAACCCGACCGCAACATGACAGGACAACGCATTGGAGGTAAAGTGACGTTGACACTACCCGGAAACAGCTGACGTGCTGGAACCAGGCTGGGCAGGAGGGAGTACCCGTGCCAAAGACACTGCTGGGAAACAGCTGGCGGTGCTGGAACCCAGGGTAAATACTAAAAACAGAGTGGAGCCAGAGGCGTAATTGGAGCAACTTTAAAATCTGTAGTAGTGTGAATGTGGACAGAGCAGGAGAATTTGCCGGACACACAGCTGGGGATCAGCTGACGTTACTGAACCCCAATAACACTGGAGCAAGCGTTGACTGTGCAGACGGCACTTCTGAGCAGCAACTAGCGGTATTGGAGCCCAGGGTAAATACTAAAAACAAAGGAGCCAGAGGTGTAATTGGAGCAACTTTAAAATCTGTAGTAGTGTGAATGTGGACAGAGCAGGAGAAATTGCCGTCCGCACAGCAGGGGAACAGCTGACGTTACTGAACCCCAATAACACGGCAGCAAGTGTTGACTGTGCAGACAGCACTTCTGAGCGCCAACTGGCGGTGTTGGAGCTCAGGGATAATACTGAAAACAGAGGAGCCAGAGGTGTAATTGGAGCAACTTTAAAATCTGTAGTAGTGTGAATGATGACAGAGCAGGAGAAATTGCCGTCTGCACAGCAGGGGAACAGCTGACGTTACTGAACCCCAATAACACGGCAGCAAGTGTTGACTGTGCAGACAGCACTTCCGAGCGCCAACTGGCTGTGTTGGAGCTCAGGGATAATACTAAAAACAGAGGAGCCAGAGGTGTAATTGGAGCAACTTTAAAATCTGTAGTAGTGTGAATGAGGACAGAGCAGGAGAAATTGCCGTCTGCACAGCAGGGGAACAGCTGACGTTACTGAACCCCAATAACACGGCAGCAAGTGTTGACTGTGCAGACAGCACTTCCGAGCGCCAACTGGCGGTGTTGGAGCTCAGGGATAATACTAAAAACAGAGGAGCCAGAGGTGTAATTGGAGCAACTTTAGAATCTGTAGTAGTGAGAATGTGGACAGAGCAGGAGAAATTGCCGTCCACACAGCAGGGGAACAGCTGACGTTACTGAACCCCAATAACACGGCAGCAAGTGTTGACTGTGCAGACAGCACTTCCGAGCGCCAACTGGCGGTGTTGGAGCTCAGGGATAATACTGAAAACAGAAGAGCCAGAGGTGTAATTGGAGCAACTTTAAAATCTGTAGTAGTGTAAATGAGGGCAGAGCAAGAGAAATTGCCGTCCGCACAGCAGGGTAACAGCTGACGTTACTGAACCCCAATAACACGGCAGCAAGTGTTGACTGTGCAGACAGCACTTCCGAGTGCCAACTGGCGGTGTTGGAGCTCAGGGATTACAGTTCAGGTGGTAGAAACATGAACACAACAGGAGACCTGGATACTGTTGCCATCAATTATTTATTCTGGAAGAGGACTGGCAAATTCATGAGAGATCCAGGCTTTGTTCATTTTGAGAAAAGTAAGCCGGCCAACGTTATCGGAGGATAGTCGCATGCGACGGTCTGTTAGTACACCACCTGCGGCACTAAAGACGCGTTCCGATAATACACTAGCAGCAGGGCAAGCTAGCACCTCCAGTGCATACTGACTAAGCTCTGGCCATGTATCCAGCTTACAGACCCAAAACTTGAAGGGAGAAGAGCCGTCTGGGAGTACACTGAGAGGGCAAGACATGTAGTCTGTCACCATCTGACGGAAACGTTGCCTCCTGCTGACTGGAGCCGTCTGTGATGGTGTAGACATTTGTGGCGGCGGGGACACAAAACTTTGCCACATTTCGGCCATACTGGTCTTGCCTTGTGCTGAGGCCCTGCTTCTGCTCCCTCTTTATGCAGAGCTTCCTCCACTGCCTCGACGCACTGAGCTGCTTTGTAAAGCACTAGCAGCACTGCTCTCGGTTGGAATGGAGAACATGAAGGAATGCACCAGTGCGTCTTGGTACTCCCGCATTTTACGCTCCCAGTTCAATGGTGTTATGAGGCTTTGTAAGTAGTCCCAGTAGCGAGGATCTAGGAGGGTGGACACCCAATAATCAGCCGTGTTGAGAATGTGGGCGATGCGGCGGTCGTTTCTCAGGCACTGCAGCATGAAATCAACCATGTGCTGCAGACTGCCAACTGGCCAAGAAACGCTGTCCCCTGCTTGAGGCGTGATCTCTGCCTGCTCTGCATCACCTCACCCTCGCTCTAGATACTGACTACTAGAGCATTGTGTACCTCCCTCCTCTGGACAGATGTCTTCCTCATCCATTGACTCCTCCTCATCCTCCTCACAAAGTGTCCCCTGCCTAGGCCTCTGTGAGGAACCACGTTGCGCAGACTGTAGAGAAGCAGATGGCATTTGTGACTCCTCATTCTCCACCTCTTCCAAAACCTCGTCCCTTAGTGCTTGCTGTGTTTTTTCAAGCAGGCAGATAAGAGGGATAGTCATGCTGACTAGTGCATCATCTGCACTCGCCATCCGCGTGGAATAATCGAAGGCACGAAAAACGCGGCAAATGTCCTTCATAGAGGCCCACTCAGTGGTGGTGAAGTGTGAACGGCGCGCACTGCGACTTGTTTGCGCCTGCTGCAGCTGGTACTCCATTACTGCTGCCTGCTGCTCACACAACCTCTCCAACATATGTAACGTTGAATTCCACCTGGTGGGTAGGTCACATATGATGCGATGTTGCGGAAGACGTAATCGGCGCTGCAGAGCTGCAATGCGTGATCTTGCGTTGCTGGAACGCCGCCAGTGAGCGCACTCTATGCGGACCTTGTGAAGCAGTGCATCAAGATCCGGATAGTCCCTCAAAAAACTCTGCACAACCAAGTTGAGCACATGTGCCAGACATGGGATGTGAGTGAGGTTGCCTAGGCCCAGAGCTGCCACCAGATTTCAGCCATTGTCACACACTACCATGCCTGGCTGGAGATTCGCTGGCACAAACAACACGTCGCTCTGCTGCTTGATGGCATTCCAGAGCTCTTGCGCTGTGTGGCTTTGATTCCCCAAAAAATAAATTTTAATATGGCCTGTTGACGTTTGGCCACGGCTGTGCTCATATCGGTCATCATAACAGGTAACCGTTCACGGGTCGATGTGGAGGTAGACCGTGACGGCTCCTGCAGCGCTGATTCAGAGGAACTGGAGTATGAGGAGGAGTCAATGTGTACAGACTGGATTCCTGCAATCCTTGGAGTTGGCAGAACACGTACAGCGCCACTCTCAAGATCTGTACCCGGCTCCACAACATTTACCCAATGGGCAGTGAGGGAAAGGTATCGTCCCTGTCCATGCTTACTGGTCCACGCATCGGTGGTCAGGTGGACCTTGCTACTGACGGCGTTTTGTAGCGCATGTTTAATTTTTCCCTCCACATGCTGTTGCAGGGCAGGGACGGCTTGCCTGCTGAAATAAAAGCGGCTGGGCACGTTGTATTGTGGGACTGCCAATGCCATAAAGTTACAGAAGGTGTCAGTCTCCACCAGCCTGAATGATAGCATTTCAAGGGCCAGTAGTTTAGCAATGCTAGCATTCAGAGCCTGTGCTCGGGGGTGGTTTGCCGAGTATGGGCGCCTTTTCTCCCATGCCTTTGCGAACGCTGGCTGTAGACTGGCCTGGGAGTGTGAGGATGACAGGGAAAGTGGTGCTGTGGGTGGAATTACACTGTGTCTCTGTACAACAGTGCCAGAGATTCTTCCATGGCGATCCTTTGAGGAAGCCAAACCAGCTGTGTGTGAGCTGGAGGAAGAGGCTACAACACGAGCTGAAGAGGTGGTAGGTGGCGCTGTAGGTTGGCCTAGGTCTTCAGTGTGTTTTTGTAACTCCACCACGTGCTTGGTCCACACATGTTTCCACATATTTGTGATATTGAGGTTGCTGACACTTTTCCCTCTTTTCACCTTCTGATTACACAGCTTGCATTTGACAAAGCAAATGTCATCTGCAACTGTGTCAAAAAAGGACCAGGCACTGTAAGTCTTGGGAGCGCCCGCTTTGGATTTTGGAAGAGCCATGCTCCTAATGGGTGCCGAAGTGGAGGCTACAGGCAACCAAGTCTGCCCCCTCCCTCTCCCTCCTTTTTGGGCCGTTCGGGGAATCTCTTCCTCAGAGCTGCTCCCACCACCTTCCTGTCCCTCACGCGATTATGGGTCAAAGACCTCATCATCTACACCACCCTCTTCAAACAACTGCTTCTCCTGGGTAGTCTCGACAGCACAGTATGCACCAGAAAGTGGCACCTGAGTCTCATCATCAGATGCGTACTGAGGTGTGCTGCTGACCATAGGCACTGGCTCACCCGCCTCTTTAGATTCAGAGAGACAAAACGGTTGCGCATCACTGCATACTACCTCTTCTTCAAATTCTCGAATTCTGCTTGGCTGGCCTCCTCTTTCCAAGCCAAGAGAGTCAGAGAACAGAAGTAGAGATGGCTCCTGTCCAGGGCTCTCTGACTGCCTGGGCAATTTGGCAGGTGGTGAAGAGACAGATGGGTGCTCTTCAGTGCTCAGGACCTGAGAGGATCTGGAACTAATTGAAGTCGATGCGTTAGCTGCCATCCATCCGACAACAGCTTCAATTTGGTCCTCCCGCAGCAGTGGGGTACGGCTAGCTCCTACAAAGCTGCGCATAAAGGACTGTTCCCTGGTAAAACTGGGGGATGCTGAGTCACTGGTGCCCGCAGCAGGCACAGAATCCCCACGTCCTCTCCCTGCAGGCACAGAATCCTCACGTCCTCTCCCTGCAGAAACTCCACGCCCACGACCACATGCCTTACTCCCTGCCTTCTTCATCTTGGTAGACTGATAAAGATAGGCAGAAAAGTACTAAGGGCTTAGTGTGTTTATTCCTGAACAGCTGCTAACAGGTATAAGAAACACTAATTGTAGCTATTACAATGTAGGAAGGTAACCTACAATGCAATAGATGAGGCTACAAAAAATAGGCTAATACTAATCTGGCTGGGGCTGCAGGGCACAATGCTGCAGAAAGGCTCCTCTAACTACTCCTATATAGTGTGTTAGGAACCAATTTAGCTGAATACGGATGGAACCACCACACTAATAGGAGATATCAGGAAAAAATTATGAATTGGCAAAAAAGGACAATGTATGAGGCAGTGACACACACTGAGTGCACTACAACCAGACGTGGCTGAAGCACACACTACAGGGTGAGCTGCACTCACACACCAGACCTTGCAGACAGCGGTGAACAGCACAGAGAACTGTGCACTAGCGCTGCAAGGTACAGCGATTTATAAAGTAGCTTGGGTAAAGCAGAATAGACCAAATAGGTAGCTAAAACTGTCCCTCAGAACAACAGCATCCTATCCCTAACTGAATTCACAGCAGAGTGAGCTGAAAATGGCGGCGGCAGCTTTTATACTGCATCATGACATCATTTCAGCAGCCAATCACAGCCATGCCATTAGTTAAGATGCCTACATGCCTAACAGGATGTGCCCACACTTCTTAGGATCCTCATTGGCTGAATAAAATGAAACTGGCTCATTGCATTATGGGAACTTCCGATTCGGTATACGATATTGCAAAAGTATCGGAATTCCGATACCGCGAATATCGGCCGATACCCGATATTTCAGTATCGGAATGCTCAACACTAATCATTATCCATTAGTAGAAGCCATCCTCTTTTCAACTCCAGCTTTTTTTTTTTTTTTTTTTTACAGATGGTATGTTTGCATCAAGAATTTGTTGAAATTTCATTGAATCCATTCTTCCTTCTACCCGAGAAAATGTTCATCGTGCCACTGGCTGCAATACAACCCCAAATTATGATTGATCCACCCCCATTGCTTAATGGTTGGCGAGATGTTCTTTTCCAGAAATTCTGTGCCCTTTTTTCTCCACACATACCTTTGATCATTGTGGCTAGAGAGTTCTATTTTAACCTCATCGGTTCACAGGACTTGTTTCCAAATTGCAAATCCAAAATGTTTAGATGTTCTTTTGCATACTTCTGATGCTGAATTTTATGGTGAGGACATAGGAGAGGTTTTCTTCTGATGACTCTTCCATGAAGGCCATATTTGTGCAGGTGCTTCTGAACAGTAAAACAATGTACCACAACTCCAGAGTTTGGATTCACCATAATTAAGCTGACTTGGAGTCATGTTGACAGGTAATTTTTTACCATACAGTGAACGCTGTAAAAGGAGAACCCAAAAAGCAATTGCAGATTTAGATATTTTTTTTTCCCCATTCTCCAGTGCAATTAATGGTAAAGTGAATGGGGTCATTCAAAACTACATTTCATCCAGCAAAATACAAGCAGTCATAGGAAAAAAATTAATGTGCAACAAAGGAAAATTGCCAGGTCAAGAAGGGGTTAAAAACATCCATTTTGACTAACCAATAGCCTAACACATCTTCAATAAGGACTGTTAATTTACTATGGATACCAAGGCAATTGACAGACAATGCAGATAAAGGGAAGTTAATTATTTTAGGGTTAGTAAAGAAGAAAATACTTATCTATGTAAAAATGAAAGTGTGGATGGAGCCTTTACTATCCATGTTTTGAGATCACAACAATTAAACCACTCTTCCCCCAAGAGGTCATGTTACCCTTTGAAAGATAAAGTCATCCACACCTTTACTTATGCACTCTGCTAATTCATGACTGAAAAATTACTGTTTTAATGAATATGCAAATGAGGCTTAAGTGTTTTGGGAGTGTCAAAGCACTTTCCTAGCCTCTACCTCACTGAATCTATTCTGAGCTGTGCAGGGAATAGCTCCAGGGAGGCAGAGGCTAAGGAAGTGCTTTGACACTCCCAGAACACTTACGCCTCATTTGCATATAAACTAAGAGGTTTTTTTTTCAGTTTGGGAGCAACAGGTTGATGGCAAGGTATGATGACATTATCTTACACAGAGCAACATGACAATATATACAGTTTAGGGGCTATATCTTTCCCATGTTAAACTATAATATACTTTAGTATGTCTAAAACAGATATGGTTAACGAATACCAAGTGCCAGAAGGATTTGTGTAGTTCCCACTCCATTTCTTTACCTAAAGATACTTCTTTAGAAACAATATTTTTAAGAAAAGTCTTAATCTGTATACATTTAGTGGCCTAAGCATAGAATAAAGTGATCTTCACAGAAGTCTAACCACTTGACTGACGCTCGTTGCAGGGTATTGCATTGTTAGTTTATTCAAGACTTTGGGCAATGACCCAGACATTTTGTGCCATGACCGAGCAAAACAAAAGCAGATGGTTGATTGACAGATGGCAAGTAAGTTAAGTAGAATGGATTACACAGAAATTGGCAATACAACATTACTGTCATCTGTACAGATATCATCAACATAGGTCAACAGAGGGGGCTGTGCATATCTTGAGATTATGTCTGTGAGCTCTAATATCTACACAATAAGCTGGCACTGATTTATGGCAAAACAGATTTGGCTGATCTTGTGTGACACAAAATAAAGTCTTTATATTTCTCGGTTTTAAAAGGGGCACTCCCATCTCATACATTTATGGCATATCCACAAGATGTGCCATAAAAATCTGATACAAATAAAAAATATTACAAAAAGTGGTGGGATGTAATGAATACGATATCTATACTAGACAAATCTCATATACTTACTTACATATACCTCTAAAGTTTTAGTTCTCTTGTGCACTGCAGCAGATCTTGCTGCGTACATTTTTAATTTTTTTTGATGGTCAAAAAAACAAAACATTGCACCCAGTTCAAAATAAAATACACTTAAAATATAACTTTTAATAGTTATGCAATAAAAATGCCTAATGAGGCATAATTTGTCCAATGAACATACACAAATGTGTTTAAAGCATCTTTGAGTGGGAACACTCACTAAAAAAATCTCAGGATCAATAGAGAATGTTCTTAAACCATTATGAAAAACAGGCAGGTATTTATAGGACACCATGGACCTTTTGAAAAAGCTATCTACAGTAGGTCCTTTCCTCAAGAGTGCCATCTTAGCCACCATGGACGTGGAATCCTTATATTCTAACATCCCACATGAAGATGGGCAAACCGCCTGCCAAATGTTTCTGGTAGAGAATGAGATCCCTTCTGAGTCTATTAAAGCGCACCTGTCACCAGGATTGTGCTTAGTAAATCACATATACTGTTAGATGGGCAGTGATAAAAGGGTAGTTATCCGGCAACTCGTGAAATTGACTTAAAAAATAGCCTTTATTTTTAAAAAATTAAAAACATGAGACCATAGTGCAAGTAAAAGCATGCAGAGGCTTACGTGTTTCGGATACGTAGATCCTTACTCATAGCATAATACAATGTGGAAATGGAAAAACTTTTAAGGCATAAGGAAAAAGTAGCCGCCCACCGACATCACCTATTCAGAAGCTCAATTACACATGAGTCCAGAGTAGTCACATAATATCAACCTAGAAACAGACAATTATAATGAATATAGCAGGAAATCAGCTAGTGTAAAATAGCGCAAGTAGAAATAACCGGAATATTAATACAAATACATTAATTCATTTCTCATATTTAGACCTGTTGGATATCTAGTATTTAATTTCAAAATCCACTGTGCTTTTTTCCGTAATAATTTAACCCGGTCCCCACCACAATGAGATATAGGGACAGATTCGAATGCACTTACACGTAAGCAGCTGATCGCACCTCCATGTTCATGCAAAAAATGCCTGGAGGCTCCTGACAAACTACGGGTACTGGGATTTAGGACATCGTATATGTGTTCTTGACAAACGTTTTCTCAAAGTGCGGCTTGTGGACCCAACATACTGTTTATTACACTATGTGATTCTCTGCACACAAACACAATGATTACTGCCGCAGTTCATAAATGTCACTAGACGGTATATTTGTCCCTCATTATTAATTACCGATTTGTTATTAATCATGTACGGACACAAGCCACATTGCCTTTGTCCACACTTAAATGAGCCTTTTGTGGACAGCCAAGAATTCCCCCTCTTTCTAAATTCACTAGGAGAAATAATGTTCCCCACTGTGCGTGACCTCTTTGGAACAAATTTGCATCCATTTTTCAAAATTTCCTTTAAAGTACTATCGGTATAAACCAATGGCAAATATTTCCGTACAACACCAATAACATTATAATAAGTTTTGTTATATGTGGTTGAGAATATCACTTTTTTCGGGAATTTATTTATTCTATTTGCATTTTTGGAACTCTGTGCTAAATATTGATCCCTGGTCTTACCATTAGCTTTATCTTTTGATGTTTCTATGGTTTTAGTGTCATACCCTCGATTTATTAGCCTCTCTTTAATGATTTGACATTCCTGTTCATATTTGACGCCATCAGTGCATCACCTGCGTGCCCTTATGAACTCTCCTGGGGGTATGTTGTTAATAACATGCTTAAGGTGCTGGCTCGAGGCGTGAAATATAGAATTTTTTTACAGCTATTATTTTACTAAAAAGGTTGCAATCCACCCTATGGTTATAAATATCACCCTTTAATTTCAAAGTGGACCGAGCAGGCTGACCCAGGTGAGCTGAAATATTTTTTCTACATTACTGTTAGATGGGCGCCATTACACTAAAATGCTAGAGGAAAAAAGAAACTTGCCTGCAGCAATATGGTCCCCGCTTACGCAGTAGCATTTCTCGATTGCCGAGAGATGCTACTGTGCATGTGCGGCGCCATATTGCTGCACCCAAATTCTTCTTACAAAAGCAAAATGGTGCCCATGTTGGGGGATGTAAATTTTCACTTTGCCACAGAAATTACAAAGGCATTATTTAAAATAGTAGGCAGGTCACTGAAGAAGGCAGAGATAGGACTACATAATGAGAGCACCAGTTACAGCCCCTCCCTAAAGTCATGAAGCACGAGCATCTCATTATGGCAGAAATTAAGATAAAGATTATAAAAGAACCACGGGGCGGATTTATTTTCACCATCAACATGGGAAGCTTTGGGTTCATATAGCACAAACTATATGTCCAAGGGCATTAACTACACTTCCCTGGAACCCACATCCCTCAGTCCTTAAGCCCTCTCAACAATCCTACAGCACATACTATACAATCCTATCCCTATGTCGAGACAAGAAGCTCTCTCTAATTGACCCACAGGGCCCTTATAGCCAATCTCAGACAATCCCACCTTTTTACCGGGACTATCTTCCAATCGATTTCTGGGTGAAGTAAATATCACCCTCTTCACTTTGCTCATGTACTATCTAATATATCTTTAATACTCCTCAACGAGATATTTCAGGACTGCTCTATCCCTCCAAGAGCAGACTATGACTGGAGACAATTGCAACATTTCTATTCCCATGTTAGAAAAGATAGATGGCTCAATAGGGATCTTACAAGTTTTGAAAAACTGTGCCTCTCATAGTCTCCACCCTCACACTCCATCGCATTGCTCTATAAACACCTAATAGCCCATACTACAACTGTCAGACCACCCTATTGCGCTGCACGGGAAAGAGAACTGGACAAATCTTTTGAGGACTCACAATGGGCTAAATGTTATCAATCTGCTCACAAAACTTCAATTGCAACCAAAGCTCAAGAGACCTCCTTTAAGATCATCTCCAGATGGTACCGGGTTTAAGTATTACTTCATAAGTGGTTTCCCGCAGTATCAGATAGATGCTGGAGATGTGGGGTGGAAGAGGGGACGATAACACACATTTGAGTTGTCCCATAATAAGAGGTTTCTGGACTCAGGTAATTCAGACTATTAAAAAAATGACTAGTCTCTCTTTGCCCGACTCTCCTGAATCTCTTTTGCTCTTTATGATGTAAACTAGTTTCACCAGATACAAAAGGTCTTTAATAAGCTACCTTATACAGGCTGCTAAGAATATCATTCCTCACCACTGGAAAAGTACTTCACCTACTCTGGAGCGGTGGTTCTGTGAAATAGCTCTTCTAAATAGGATGGAACATTTGATTGCCCAATCCCCCACTGACTGTGATAGATACTGTGAGATTTGGAGAGACTGGATTGAATTCCAGGAATCCGATGCCTACCGTCTTACATCAGACTGATGTCACCCCCCCTTTTCTCCGATGCGTTTCTTCTCTGTACGGATTATGCTCCGTGTCTGGCTGCACTATGTATGGTTTCCATTGGATTTTAGGAACTTCATAATTGTAATACTGATGGCTTAAAATGTTCCCTTCCCTCCTTTTTCTTCCTATAACTTGATGTTTTATTGGACGTTATACTTATATTCTACGATATATTGATGCTGATATTGTCCTGTCTTTTTTTTTTGTATTTTTGTAATTGAAAATTATATAACCTTTCAATAAAATTTTTTTTTGAAAAAGCCCATAGTCTACAACCAGGCCCTCAAATATAATCGCATCTGCTCCAACCCAATAGACAGGGATGAACACTTAACTCATCTTAAAAAGACCTTTTTAAACCAAGGCTACCACCCCACCTTCATTAATGATGAGATAAATAGAGCCACAATGATCCAATGAAGTCAGCTACTTCAATATGGACAAAAAGAGGAAAATATTTGTGTACCTCTAGTGGTGACCTACAGCCCACAGCTTGATTTGCTCAGAAAAACTGCCAAAACATCACCATGTCCTACATCAAGATGACCGGCTAAAGATAATATTCAAAGACCCTCCCTTGCTATGCTACAACCTCTAAATTTAAGAAACATTGTAATCAGAAAGCTCAGTGCCCTCAGATACAGAAAAAGGAACCTATCTGTGCAATGTGAAGAGCTGCAAAACCTGCACCCATGTAATGACCACAGACCGGATAGAGATCCAAAATGCACGGAAAGACTAAGAGTCCTGGGACATTCACATGTTCCTCTTCCAATGTGGTATACTTAATTTTGTGCACTATTTGTCCTACTGGTGTACTCTGCTGGAGAAACAGGACAGAAACTGAGAGCAAGGATGAGATCTCATCACCACACGATTACAGGTGAAAAAAACCTATCAACCTACGGCTAAACATTTCTGTGGTCCAGGACACAACAAAAACAATATGAAAGTTGGGATATTAAAAGGTAACTTCAAATCAAAAAAACACGGAAGGGTCCGTGAACAAAAATTTATGGCAGTATGATACTCTCCATACAGGACAATTTGTCACAAGGATTTATGACTTGATAGAAAATCTGAGGAATCTCTTCAGTGACAGTGAGGGCATCAGGTCTCTGATGTTACATGGATATTGGGACAATAAAACTTTCACACCACTTATCTAAGCTAATTAACAATTCATTGTGTAAGCTCAGTTTTTTTTGTTTTTAAATGTCCATTTATTATGTCATGTCTCTGATTTTTGTGTATATATTTGCTTCTTCAGATACTGTTATACCATGCATGAAGAGACCTAAGTAATCTCGAAAGCTTGCTTTGTAACATCACTAATTTTATTTTTCTTAGCCAATAAAAAGGTATAACTACAAGATTATTTTGTTTCTTCCTCTGAGAACAATCAATCTTAAAGCATCACAGAAACACTATACACAGTCCCCCGAAATTTAGGGCATAAGAGGGACAAACACTTCTCTATGCCAACATAACAATGCAGTCCCAAAACACTACCCTAATTGTCCCTGTTTAACCCTCCTTACAGTAATAGTAGCTCTACTTCCACATTGGTCTTTTAACAGCAGATGGCTAACTTTTCCTCTCTTGTGTATCAGTATGTGATAAAATGAGCTGGCTGACTGGCTCATTTCTATAGCCACTCCCTTTCCTGTGACAGCCAATACAGACACAAAAAAAGAGGCTCGCTTATATATTAAGCAGAGACCAAAGGCCATCCCTTTCATTACCTGCAAACACGGAGAGGGACGTTCTTTTAGGTTGAAAGCAATACAGAAAAGGAGTTTGCTGAAACGGAAAAAAGGAAATCAAGATATTGTGGCACATTTAAACAGGAGCTTTCACTTGCTCAAAAAAATGTAGTAAAAAACCTTGTTAAAATCCTCTGAGCTCCCACGATTCTGCTGCTCTTTTCTGTTTTGTGCTGCATCAATCCATTGCAGAGATATTCACATTTGTGTCTTCTGGAGCGCAGTATGTGAAATCTCTGCTTTTCAGTGCAACAGGGCATTTCTTCAGTCTTTTCTGGGGGTGTGAGGTTTCACCAGTTCCTCTATGATACCAGCTGCAGCTCAGCATCTGACCTAGCAGTCTCAAAGGCTGCCAAGCTGTGATTGGAAGCATCTGGGAGGAAGGGGGGAAAACACTAGGCCTCACAGAAGATTGTCAAGAAATACCAAGTTGAAATACAAGCAGATTTCACACATTGTGCTTCAAAAGAAACAAACGTGAATATTTCTGCAATGGAGTGACATATTGCAAAATGGAAAAGATTGGCAGTATCAGGGGAGCTCAGATTTTTTTTTACAAGATATTTAACAATTTTTTTGGGGACAAGTGACAGGTCCTCTTTAAAAAAAATAAAGTATTTTAGTAAACGCAATTAAATCACATTTTAGACCAAAGGAAAAATTGTTTGTTGTCCGACAACCCCACCGTTCATTATGCTGCACAGCTAAATGGGGAAAAAAAATCACAAGTGGAGAAAAAGAAACCTTTTGAGGAGAATCATCACCTTCTATACACTTCCTTACATCAGCATAATTGTTCCATTCTGTTGGGCTGTCAATTGAAGATAAGGCCAAGTACAAAATGGAAACCATGATGTCAGTATGAACAAAACCTCAACGTAATGAAAACACAAAGACACAAGAAAGCAGGTTGAATTTACATTTTACTTCAAAAAAGGGGATGTACATACATGAGGGAACATTGGGTAGAGAACCGTTATGATAGATCATATCTGCTAATTGTATCTAGGTGCCAGTTTGGCTGGCGGTGGCAGTTTTATTCCTGCTGGCATACACTTGCTTACAATATTAACAGGATAGTGAGTAAAGGAACATTTGAAATTGTATGGCCTGAAAGGAAAGAATATATCATACACAGTGAGTTTTTAGTACACAGCATCATTTTTTTCTTCATTTAAATGACATACTCAACAGCAGGAAGGAGAGAAGTTAACAATTACTAACACTAGAATAATCAAATTTTGTATGTTATACATGTACAGCAACTAACTGCTTTACAAAAAAGCAAAATAATACAATATATTGTCACATGTATTTACAGTGTAGTAAATATACTTTTCTGTCAAATTTTACACAAAAAATATTTACAGATGAATGTACTGCATTAAAAAAAAGTAATGTCGCTAACACTTAAAAGTGACTTTTTGTGGAAAAGTCGGTTGCATAACATTGGATACCACATGCTTGAGAGGAGGGAAAGTTCCTAAAACTGAACCTAAAAATCATACAGGCTGCCCACACCCAGCATTGGGACAATGGGACGTTATCAGTGATTGCAACTACAAATATAATGAAGAACCAAATAATACACATCAGAGATTCTATGGAAAGTGGTAGGCTTATTAAACGGGGCAAAAGAACCAAAAAGAAACCAAAGAACAGTTTTTAAGAAAAGTTTTCACAATTTTTTTAGCATATTAAAAGGGTGGTCAACAATCTTGACAACCCCATTATGCATCCCAATCAACTACTGCCTCTGCTGAAATGTTATTTGTAATATGACAATCATATAATTGCAAATAGTTTAATTATATAGGATGACACTAGTATCATAAGGTATGAAGAGGGCCAAAAATATGATTGTTGATTAAAAACCTAAATTAGACAGGTTGGATTTTTAGGCAGTTGTCTCGTAACTTCTGTGTAAGTTACTGTAGAATAACAGACTAGTTATAGGTGGTCTGTGCCTGCCTGTTCAATAATGACAGGTCCCATAATAACAGTAGGCATACAGATCAGGCAATGCAGCACTGTATAATCTCTGATGAGCATATTCAGTTCTTTTAGGCTATATTGGGCCATTCACATCAATCACTCTGTAAACACAAAGTCATCTGTGCACCCGTGTCGTCCAGCTCACTGGATGATCTGGACCCATCCTAAGAACACCCAATCTTGTGAAATAGCTAAACATAAGTAGAATAGAATTTTGGCAGACTGTTTGCATAATTGATTTCTGTCCACAGTTTTTTTTCCAGGACTGTAAACAAAATAAAAAAAAAAAA
Organism: Phyllobates terribilis; assembly: GCF_046119375.1. NCBI lineage: Eukaryota > Metazoa > Chordata > Amphibia > Anura > Dendrobatidae > Phyllobates > Phyllobates terribilis. Next base: position 340,797,119 of record NW_027362762.1, on the reverse strand, counting down.
GAAATTAAAAAAAAAATACAGAATAGTAAGACAGGAAAATGAAAAAAGAAAAAGAGCATATTTACATCTGTGAATTATGCTTTATAATGTGAATAAATGCAGATTATGTGCTATACTTAAATCCCAACACTTATTTGTACCATTGTTATATTAGTTTAGCTGTGGAGTTTGATTTACTGAAATACACTTAAATCACTCTATTAGTCTTATTACATACATTTCAGAATTATACTTGTATCTTATCTTAAAGCCATTCCTGGTCCTTAGACCAAGATCTAAGTTGTAGAAGAGCATTTCATTTTTGTGTTTCATTTATACATATGTTCAGCAGTTAATATATTTCAGCCCTAAAAGCAAGCACCTAGATGTCTTTCCCTTTTGCTCACAATTGTCAAAAAGGATCATTTTCCTCTGAGTTAAGAATATACTGGACAAGTGTCTAAAGCCCTGTTCTGCAATCGCCTCACCTTGGTCTTTACAGCATAACAGTGCCGATAAGTCTGGTAAATAGCGTTATCCTCTATTTTGCTGTAGTGGTGCATGTTATTTGCAAGACAGTATCAAATGATTAGTCAGTCACTGTAAATACTACACGCTAATCCAGAATTAATATGTCACAGTGAGAGAACATGTGTTCAGTTTAACTAGTATGACCCCATACCAATCCAAATCCGTTAATATTCATATAATTTATATAAAAAAAAGGTCTGGTCATCATTCTGATTATGAGGAACACAAGATTTGGCTTCTCTGATCGGACAGGGGCTCTCATATTGGACGACTATAGTTATATGTTGTTTTCAGACGCTCAGCATTAGTACTATAAATATTTGCAGCAATTTTGACATTTTAGATGCCAATAAGAGATACAAGGATCTTAAATAGCATTTATCTATTACGATTACATGTTTCTACATAATGCAACGTGACTGCTCCTTCAAAACGCCAGAAGTGCATCAAAGGTTTCATGATGCACCTCCTTCCAAACACAGCTTGGAGAATTGTCAGTTTACATGTACCGCTTCATTAAGACCTCAATAAGGCCTCAGTATTTATATATCTTTTTATATTTATTTTTTCTTTTTTTAATTTTAACATTGCACAGAACAGTGCACCACGCCAAAGGGTGAATTTTTACTTCTTAGCCATTGCAAATTATGCCCCAATCATAGTGAGGGCATACATCTTTCACAAGATTATGCCCCTAAGTGCAAGAATTCTTTTAACACCTCTCACAGGAAGGGTTAAGGAAACGATCGTCAAGCAGAAAGGAGTTAAAGCCCTTATACTACTCAGATGCAAGCAATTTACTTACCACAATTTCACCTTGAAAACAACAGGTTTTTTTTCCGTCAAATTAATACAAACACATATTTACATAACATTTCAAATTATTCTATTTCAGAATACATTCTGCCTTTTAGAAATAGTGCATTTTAAGGACAGAATCACTGGAGCATTAAGGATGAAAGAAATGCTTCAATACTTTTTAACAGAGCAAACAACAATGTTTGGAATATATATCTATATATTTTTATAGGAATAAAAATATAATTAATTTGAGAAATTTATTGCAAGTACCCAGAAATCTAATTGGTATGGTGGCCCCTTTAACAATCCGACTCATATTTGCTCATATAGTACCATTAAAGTGAGGAATACAAAAAAAAAAAAAGAAAAAAAAATATCGCACCTGGGAAGTTAACTTTAAGCAAATGGGTAAAAAAAAATCCACAGCTAAAAGGAAGGGGGAGAGATTAAATAAGATTATTTTCCCACCAAAGCCACTAGAAAGGATTAGCTTTAACAATTTGTTAAATGCAAAAAAAAAAACAAAACAAAACAAAAACATACACAAACAGTAATAAAAAAAAGACAAGGCAAAAAGACTCATGAAAATGCCACTAATGTTTGAACAGTTAATGCAGTAAAGGCTGGGCCACCATTATCAAAATTACAAAAATCCTTCATTCCAAAATTCACAAGTTGTTGATATGCTTGTGACCATGGTTCCCTTTAAGAAATGGAACGAACATGAAAAGGAAAAAAAAAAAAAAAAAAAAAACAAGGAGAAAAGGCTGAGGAAACCAAATGGTATTGAGTTCAAGCAATGTTTTCAATGCGTTGATCTTCTGGCGACATGGCTGACTGCATGGGAACGTTAAAAAAATTAAGTGCAGCATCATATTGTGCGCGGGGCCACTGGAGGGCTGACCGCTTAGGTAAGTCTGTTTTACAAAAGGAACTGTAAAATAAATAAAAAGGGGAATTAAAAAAATCTTCACACAATCTTTTTGATGCTGTGACGTTTGAAGCTGCCAGCACTTCTCTGCTTTTGCACTTGGCTCGCTGAACCATGGCGCGTTCTACCGCTGTTTGAGTGGCCGGTGGTGGGGGACAGTTCCACGTTCTCCTTGTCAATTCCTGAAGGTACAAAGAGGACAGGAAAAGTCAACTTAATACGATGTATCTAGAATTCAAATATCTACTAACGTAACTAGGTGCTTATTCATTTATGTAATGGTGAAACATAAAGAAATACCTATCTAGTAAGAGAAGTGTTGAGTAATTAAAGAAGCACTCCTCCCATCAAAGTTTATATCCTCTTAATATATTGCAATCATCATATTATATAGCACTGTGTACTTATAATTGCTCATTTTACCCTTCTACCCCGCTAATTTTTCTCTTTTCCATTAGATCTGAGACATCACGTGATTGAATCCTTCTAAGTTCTATGAAGAAACAGGAGGTCAATTTTCCCTGCATGACTCCTCAGTCACTGCAAGAGTCAATGGCAGGGGGGGGGGGGTGCAGATGGGTCATAAGTTGAAAAGGGGTTGATTTATGCAGGGGCAAGACACTCCATGTTTCTACATAGAGGAGAGAAAAGAGAAGAATTATCTGGGTATTAAGGAAAAATGAGCAATAGTAAGTGCACAGTGCCATATAATGTGATGACTCCAATATATTAAGAGGATAAAAACTTTGATGTGAGTGTAGCTTTCATGACATATATTGCAAATTTGAAAAAGAAAGCTAAATATGCAGGTCTCCTGACCCAAACTCAGCAGCCTCATAGGCATTGTTTAGTCTGCGGAGTTCGGGGCAGAAGACCCATGGCCGGTTCGTGCATCCCAGCCTGTGCTCGGACCGTGACACACAGATGTGAGAATCAAGCCTTAGAAATAGTGTCTGAATGGCATCATGATAGTCTGCAGTTGAAAGGTTAAAAGGCTTATTATACTTTAGAAAACTTGTGTGTGTAGTCATAGTTGTAGTAATCACAATTAATTGTTATTGGCATAGAACAAAAGTAGAACTATGTGTAGCCAACAACAGCACAAAAGGCAACCACAGTTCAAAATAAATTACCCCAAAATTCATGCTGATATAACAAGCACATCAAGTTCAGGTTCCTAGAATTGAGTCATAAAAGATTGGGAAGCATTCCAAGCATGGTGCATGCATGTTGTCAGCTGTTATCTACAGTTTTACCAGGATTTCACCTTTAAAGTTGTATTAGGCTGCGTTCACACATCCATGTCAAATGTCCGCATGCTGTCTAATTTTTTAATGGACAGCACACGGACCCCATGAAGCTGAATGGATGTATTCATACATGTGTGAAAATCACAGATCCGAGAGCGAGGTCTACGAGACTCAGAGCAGATCCTTTTCTGCTCCGTGTTTGGGGAAAAAACTCATCCATTAAAGTCAATTGGGATTGTCGAAACAGAGATGCACATCGGAAGGCTTTAGATTTGCTTCTGCTTTGCATCTATGTCTCATGGATTAATGATACACTTGGAAAAAACGTGACCTTTCATGGTCTTTATTGTCTTTGAAGCAGGGCTGTGGAGTCGGTAAGCCAAACCTCTGACTCCTCAATTTCCCTGACTCCGACTCCACAGCACAGCCTCACTACTGAGCATGTACATTAAGTGCAGCACAGATTCATCTCCACTAAAAGCCGAGATCCTTAGATCAGGAATAGGACAGACATTTATAGGACATTTCATAACTTTCCCAAATACTTAGGAAACAATTTACAGCACATCCTGCATTATACTACTGTACCCAATTTATTATATATTTTAGGACTCTGACTCTACAGTACTGCTTGGCAACAAGCACACTTCTTAAGTGGGGGAAAAAAGGAAATGGAAAGGAGGTTGTGTCTTGAAATGAAAAGGAGCTCCATTTCAGTGAATGATGCAAAGCTGCAATTCTACATACAACCTGTGGACAGGTGTGGAGCTGCTTTTTTCTCAAAGAGATGCTATCATCAGAAAATTACCGTACCTATTGTTTTAATCAGATGTGTGTTTTAATTTTTTTTTTTCTTTTTTTAAATAAAAATAAAAAATACAACTGTTGAAATTACTATACTGGACAATTTATCCTCTATACTACAATACTCACTTCATCCATTTCCAAGTGGTTTATTCATCATTTTTTATCTACAACACTTTTGCAGAGATAATCTGCACTTTCCAGTACCATTCACCTATTAAATGAAATTACATAGGCTTGCTAAAGTTTATCATCTTAAGATCGTCCCTTCATCAAATAAAAATGAATGTACTGAAAGCTTCTAAATAGAGAACCCAAAGACTTAAAGGGGTATTACCATGTTCAAGATCCTAAATTGTAGTAGGTGTAATATTATTATTAGCAAATATCTCCAATTAGAAATGCAGTATAGTTCTTCTGATTTGCTATGTCTCTTTCCTCATGTGCAGGCATTGCAGGACCTTAGGTATCCATGTCTACGACCACTGATATAATGACAGTTTGTTAGCTAGTTGCTAGTGGTCATAACCATGGATACCTAAGGTCCTGCAATGCCTGCACATGAGGAAAGAGACATAGTGAATCAGAAGAACTATACTACATTTTAAATTGTAGGTATTTGCTAATATTAATATTAATTTGGGATAGGATCTTGGACATGGGAATACCCCTTTAGGCATAAAAAAGAACCTGCTGAAGCCATCAAAAAGTAATGCAGAAAGTATTACATCAGGGTGTCTCAAAGTCTAAAAGAGAACATGATTAGAAAATGGCATATTAAAGGGAATCGGTCAGTAGGATTAACACTCCTAAGCAGTCTATATGGTCATGCACGTTATAGGAAGCTGAATAAAATGAAACATTGATATCTAATCTGTTGTCTTATTTCAGGGAAATTCCATTTTTTTCTTAATATGTAAATGAGCTGTTAAGATCTATGAGCCAGACACTGATCTGCATGAGACTCTGGCTCCAGAGAGTATTTTAAATGAAGGGGCAGTTAGGAGTGTGATGTGTAATGGCCGCTCTCCTGATCTCATTGCAGAGCTGTGTTTTGTACTGCCAACTGTTATTAATGTCCACAGAAAAGATGTGGTCAAACGACCAACCACCAGATCATCATACTTTGCAAAAGGGCTTTAAAAGGGCTGTCCAGTACTTTTAAAAATATGCCAATGTGTTTTAGTGATAAACAGAAGCTTCTTTCTAATTACCTCCTGCTGCTGTTTCTGCCTGTGAGCGGCGCTATCGGTGGCCGCTCACAGGCAACACGTGACCCCCGCTGATGTCACGTCAAGTGAGGCGTGACTCAGCACTGGGGTCCCCGCGGTGGCTGCTGGGCTGTGGGCGGGGTTATTCAATAAAAACTCCATGTTTTATTATACTGGCGCTAATCTTCCAAGTCGTTTATAGGTTTATAATGCTTTATATGGGAGTGCTCTTGAAATTTTTGGGCTAAAAAATTTTTTTGGGGATTATATAGTCACAAGTAGTTGAGATGCGGCAAAAAGCACATCAAGCCACTGGAAAAACCACATGCAGTTTTACCATGCGTTAATTGGGTATGCAGGGTTTACCAATGAAACATCCAGTATTAAGTATTTTTTTCCAGATTTGTTATTCTATTAGGCCTCAGATGTGTCACATATGTGTTCTATTAGAGTTCTTCATGGATAGAACACATACCCATATGGATCTGTTAATATGTCCATGGTTTTTTTTGTGGACCAATTGTTTCGCCAAAACAACACAGACACATTTCAGTTTTTAATCTGAGTCATTGCTCAAAATGACAAATCTAATTCTATGGGTCCGAGAAAAATCTCTGACTGAACACATTGTCATTTGTTTGTCCATGTGCTGTCCATTTTGCAATAAGTTTGTTTTTTCATCAGGGAAAATCACTGATAAAACACTGATGGTGAAAACTGAAACAATGATGAAAATGTGAAAAAATGTCTGAATGAAGCTTAGTTTGTACACATACTATGCTAAAACACGTAAAGAAAAACATACTTAAAGCATATCTGTCAGTTCAGATAATGTTTCAGAAAATGCGGATGTGTGTGTATGAGGAATAACACTTCATGGTTTTCATTTGACCTGTAATTCTTAATTTCTTTCAAATATTCCCCTAATTTTCACTTGTTTCTTAACTAATGGGTGGAAACTAGCTGTTATGTTTCCTATACACAGAGATATGAAGAATTCCTGCTCTCCTGACTCTGTAGCACAGAAAAAAGAAGCAGCAGGGCATTAAACAGAAGTACTGAGCAGTGTAGTCGTAAATCCATCACAAGGTTGAGATAAATATATGCTAGAAATCTACAGCATAATCTGTATCTGCCTGTTCATTCTGCTCCTTCCCCCCTCCTATACTCTCCATACATATGAAAAGGAGCCGTAACCTGATGCTTCAGTGAGAAGTCAGTCTTGTTTTGACAAAGGCCAGATTGACACATTTATGCGTTGCGGTCTAAGTACGGTCAGTGATGCACGGACTGGCTGCGGATCTGCTGACACAAACTTAATCTCATATCTGTCTAGGAGTCTGTTGACTTTGGGTCGGGAGATCAGCAGCTAGCATGTGAATCTTATACTCTGTGACAAACAGATGTGTGAATGCAGTTTAAGGAAGTTCTTAGTGGGTTTCTTAAAAAAAAAATATTCAGGAGTCAGGGATGAAAAGAATGTGTGGCGGCCATAAGGAAAGAAGGAAGCATAATTCTCTGATAATAATATAAGCAAACATAAGAAACTTTGTTATGTAAAGTTTGTTAAAACATCTGAACACTGAAAAAAATATTGGGAGTTCCATAAAAGACTGAATGTAAATGATACAGAAGCTTAGAGAAATAAAAAAATAAGAGTATGTGAGTACAAATGATGTAGTGAACCTAAGCGGTCACTAGGTGTTGCAGTTGCATCCATGCACCTCAATTTTGACAGCTACCCGTTTGTTATCAGCCTTAAGCCTCCTGCTGGTTCCAAGTTTGAAGAAAGAATGTGATGTTTTAATAAGTGGATTATGTAGCAAGAACCCAAAAAAACTATGCTAATCTGATGAAAAATATGTAAAAGTAAACTTGAATAAAGTTTTTATAGCTATCTTATAAGGTTTGAATTAAACCGTGAATGCAGTCACATAGAGCCTAAATGCATGTAAGTAGAGAACACATCATTCGGTATATATTCTGTCTATACGGCAATATAATGATGAAAAGAAGTACGGCCCTTACAGAGACTTATTAGAACTTGGGACAATAGGTAGAGGACAATTGCAGAGGTCCTGAGGTAGCAATAAAGGCAGAAACTCCCCATAGGAGACCCCATCTTGGAAACTTAGCCCCTAAAGGAATTCATTTAGGGGGAGTAGTGAGCATTTTTAATCCAGAGGTGCTTCACAAAATATAAAATTAAAGCCATGAAAAGACACTTTAGCCTCAAACTTTTCATTCTCACAAGGGGAATAATAGGAAATGGACCTCACAGCTTGTAATAATTGCTACTGAACATGGAAATAAAACCCAAGATAAAAACAAAATAAATAAATACCCTGCAGTAAATAAATAGCAATGGTGCATGAAAATAATATAGGGTACTTAGTTAACATAATTTTGATTAAAAAAAAACATAAAAGCCATCCCACCACGTTAAGGTGACCCTATTCGGGATAGTCCTAACCTCAAGTATTAAAACCTTACCATTTGTCAAGTGACGTAAAATGTGAATAAAGGCCGAGAAGACCTGAGACCCGGCTAATTGATACCCAGCCAAGGGTGACATTGACGTGGTGAGATGGCTTTTACGTTTTGCTTTTTTTGTTTTTGTTTTTTTATCCAAATTATGTTAACTAATCACCCTATATTATTTTCATGCACTACTGCTCTTTATTTACTGCAGGGTATTTGCTTATTTTGTTTTTATCTTGAGTTTTGTCTGTTTAGTGGCCAGTGTGAACATGTGCCTACACACTGCATGCACACCAACTTATTTTCCAGTTTATCTCTTTAGGTTTTTGTTGAACATGGCAATACCCTAATGTGTTTGTACACTAGTGTCAGGTCACACGGCAGAGCTGAGGACCTGTCACTATTGACAGAAGAATCTAGAGGGTTTAACTGCCATGATTGTGGTCGATGCAGCAGGGTATCAGCAGTCATATATTGCTGACACCATTGCTTTTTTGCAAGTCAGGAGTTGCTATTCACTTAATCCTCAGCACCAAGGATTAAGGTGTCATTGGTCATTAAGAGGTTAAAGTAGGCGAGAGCAAGAATCAATTGCAGAAATAGTATCATGGATAGTGTTTGTAATGTTTTCACATTGCATAGTGTGCAGGGTGTATTCAGCATGCTATTGTTTGCCAGTCGTATAGCGGTTTTAAATGACCATAAATTACTGCACAAACCAAATATTTTAACCTTAGAGAAGATTTTTTTTTATACTACTTCCATGTATGCAAAATATTTTAACTGCAAGCTTCAGTATCTCAATCTCTATGGCTAAAGAGAATATATTGCAGAGGATATTGCATTTCTGCAACAATCCAAGTGTATGTTCGCAGGACTTGTTCACAATGCTCTGGTTTTGGTGCAGAAAATCTGCTGCAAATACTCAACAAGAGCACAGAGTCATGCAGATGAGTTTTCTAAAGGGGAGTTTCTACAAGAAAAATCTACTGCAGAAATCTAAGGCTATGTGCCCACGATGCAGAAAATTTCTGCAGCATTTCTGCATCTCTGGCAGAAAAAACGCATGCAGATTGTACATGCGTTTTTCCTGCCAAATACATGCGGATGTGAAGCGTTCTTCACTTGCATTTCCGCATGCGGATTGACAAGCGCTTTCCAGGCGATTTTAGCATCACTTGGAAAGTGCTTGACAACTAGGTCACACTATATAAAGCCATGCAAATAGCATGGATTTATATAGTGTGACCGTAAAAAAATGTTTAAAAATAAAAAATAAACCTATACTTACTCTCCGATAGCCCGGCGTGTGTAGCTGCGCTCGTTCCTGGCTGCCAGCTGTTCGCGGGACACTGCACTGAAGGGCCTGCTGTCACATGACTGTGACGTCACCGCAGGTCCTTCAGTCCTGCCCGCAAACACAGGGAAGGAGACCGGGGGCCGTCGGAAGGTGAATATAATCTTTATTTTTTATTTTATTCTTTTTTTTACAGGTACAATGGTACCCAGGTCTGGATGAGAGTCTCCTCTCCTCCAGACTTGGGTACCATCCGCACATTGAAACGCATATAATCCGTGAGTACAAATGTACAGACACGGATTATATGCGTCTCAATGCAAGTCAATGGCGGCGATTACGCCGCGCTTCCGCAAAATTAATGGACATGCTGTGGATTTTTGAGCGCAGCATAAACGCTGCAGAAAAATCCGCAGCATGGGCATTGACAGTGCGGCTTGTCGTTGGGGACCATGGGGGGCGGATTACCATGCGTTTTTGAAGCGTTTACGCTGCGGAAATTCCGCAGCATAAACGCTTGAAAAACGCATCGTGGGCACACAGCCTAAAGCTCGCTTTGTGCCTTCTATTTAATGCTGTCATGGTATATATGGAAAAAATGGGTGCAAAGCGCAATAGGGTTTTATCCAAGTAAGTCAGTAGGGGAATAATAGTATTATGCTCACTTGCTTGGGTTGTGTGACACAACCAATGATAATACTAAGATAACAGCTGCTGCAGAATCTACGAACGTGTGTGAAGGAAAAAGATGGGAAATGGATAACGTCTGCGCTGCGGATTTCGAATGAGGATTCAATTTTCAAAGTGAAAGGTGGTGGTTTACTGTCAACGCGTTTCAAAGTCAAAACTGACTCCTTCCAAAGTAGTCAGTTTTGACTTTGAAATAAGTTGACAGTAAACCACCTTCTTTCTCTTTGAAATTTGGATCCTTGTTCGAAATCCGCAGCGCAGACGTTGTCCAATTTTCCATTGTGGTATACATGGCATAATGTCAGCTTGTAAGCGAGTCACTGGACCAATTTGGAGATATTTTAGTGTTTATTTACTTTGCCTCGTCAATTAAAGGAGAATACTACTGGGCCATTTATTTTATGTTATTTATTTTAAGCATACCAAAGCCCTCACTAGTATCCATATGCAAGATCATAGAACAGATTTCTCTTTAATTTGTGGAAGGGCTCAATAATATGCACAAAAATGTGTTTCAAAAAAAAAAAAAAAGAAAAAAAAAGCTAAACATAAAAATGAGATGTCACGTAATGAAATGTTAGAAGGTGTTGCGGCACTCTGCTGAACAGACATGTCACGTAATGAAATGTTAGAAGGTGTTGCGGCACTCTGCTGAACAGACATGTCACGTAATGAAATGTTAGAAGGTGTTGCGGCACTCTGCTGAACAGACATGTCACGTAATGAAATGTTAAAGGTGTTGCGGCACTCTGCTGAACAGACATGTCACGTAATGAAATGTTAGAAGGTGTTGCGGCACTCTGCTGAACAGACATGTCACGTAATGAAATGTTAGAAGGTGTTGCGGCACTCTGCTGAACATTGAGCTCCCGTTTCTGGTAGGTTACTTGTAGCTTCATTCGAAAGGTGCAGCAGGGTAACAGACTTGCATTACTAGATTGCAACTTATATGCACCTCTCTCAAATGAAGAGAAAGAACATAGAGGTCAAACTGCCATTCTTGTGTAACATCAAAGGTGCTTTTTGTTTGGAAACTTCTTTATAAATCAATACATCACTTGTTGTAAGACTAACCAACAAGATGAATATGACAATGGCATGGTATTTATACCACGGCCAACTGATCATTAAAAGCATTCTTCATAACCTTCACATCTTACACAACAACCATCAGTATGCACTGCTCCCATTTGTATAGTTAGTACACAAATGCTCATGCCAAGCTCTCAAAGCCTTTGCACATGACCATGAACTCGTGCATAAAGGTGGAAAGGAAGTACCTTGATGAGGGAGTGGCTGCATGAAAACTGCAGATTTAGAGCAAGGCAGAGAAGCTTCACAGACAGAGTGATAGGGGAAGGAAGCGAAAACATAAAAGAAAACATGAATAATGGTAGAAAAGAAAAAAGACGACACATGGATGAAACTGAACAACATCATCTACAGCCTGCATGTTTAACAATTGGTGCATAAAGAATGAAATCAAATAATATCTGGTAGTAAAGAGGGCGTTATGCCACACACAAAAAATTATAGAAATTACTATTCTGAGGATATACAAATAATCTCTTCAGAAAGAAAGAAGACATGAACTTTAGTGCACGCTATTGGAAATAGCAATTCCGAAAGTCAATGTTGACTTTTTAACCCCTTCACCCTGGGCCATTTTCCATTTTTTCGCTTTCGTTTTTTTCTTCCCTTCTTCCCAGAACCATAACTTTTTTATTTTTCTGTCAATATGGCCATGTGAGGGCTTGTTTTTTGCGGGACGAGTTGTACTTTTGAACGACACCACTGATTTTACCATATAATGTACTGGAAAACGGGGGAAAAAAAAATTCCAAGCGCTTTGAAATTGCAAAAAAAGTGCAATTCTACAATTTTTTTTTTTATTTACCATGTTCATTAAATGCTAAACCTGACCTGCCATTATGATCATTACGAGTTCGTAGATAGCAAGCATGTGTACGTTCTTTTCTTTATTTAAGTAGTGAAAAAAAAAAAAAGGCGGCATTTTCCGAGACCGTAGCGTCTCCATTTTTCGGGATCTGGGGCCGGATAAGGGTTTATTTTATGCGTGCCAAGCTGACGTTTTTGCATTTTATTGCAATGTTGCTGCGACCAAAAAGTTGTATTTCTGGCATTTTGATATTTTTTTTCTCATTACGCTGTTTACTGATGGGATTCATTATTTTTATATTTTGATAGATCGAGCGAGTCTGAACGTGGCGATACCAAACGTGTATTTTTTATTTTAATTGTTTGTTTTTAGGATTGATATGTAAATGAGGCTGAAGAACTATTTATAGATCTGAAGCCTCTGTCACTCCAGCTCTATTCCATGCCCAGCTCCACCTCCTCCTGCTCGACTTACAGCCTCTATGCTGTGTGACTTCAGGCAAATAAGCCATCAGTCAAGCATGAGGCTGTCAGAAGTACAATGAATATGTGGTTCCCTTGCGCTGCTGATGAAGATCCAAGGGAGAATTCCAGGAGACATGGTAAACTCAATGTGGTTTTATTATCAAAGTCAACTTCTTCATCAAGATAAAATTACAATAAGGCTGATTGTGAACCACATTGTGTGATTGTGGTTGTAACCTGATGAAGAAGTCGGATGACTTCGAAACGCATTGATAATAAAAGCACATCAAGTTTATCATGACTTCTGGAATTCTCTTTGGATTTTCATCAGCAACGCAGAAGAACCACGTATTCTTCGTAATTCTGTGTCTATCTATGGTTCTGCAAACTTGTGGATCTGCAGCAGCTGATTTATTCAATTCCTCATTTATGCTGTGTGTAACACAACTGTACAAGGTGAGCATCTCCCTGCTATTTCTCAACCCCTTATATCTGATAAGACCATATCGCGCTTTGTCTTCCCAAGTTTTTTCTGCACTAAGCATGAGGCGGTGGTGCTGGGAAGGGAATTGAGCTGGTGTGACAGACTTCAGATATGCCACAGTCCTTCAGCCTCATTTGTATATCAATTCAAACGCTGATTTCTCAGTAATGGATTGCTGGACTTGTCTTTGAAAGACCTACATGCACATATAAGTATTTTGGGCTGGTGAAATCCTACTTAAGGCTAAGTGCCCACGATGCAGAAATGCTGCAGATTTTTTCGGTATCTTCCTGGTAAGAAAAATGCATGCAGATTTTACATGCGTTTTTCCCGCCAGGTAGAAGCGTTTGTCAAGCGTTTTTCACATGCATTTCCGCATGCGGTTTATCAATCGCTTTTCCAAGCGATTTTAGCATCAATTGGAAAGTGCTTGACAACTTGGTCACACTATATAAATCCACGCAACCAGCATGGATTTATATAGTGTGACCGAGTTAATAGTTAAAAAAAAAGAATAAAAATGGTAAAAAAATAAACATTATACTTACCTTCCGATGGCCCCCGGTCTCCTGTACGGCTCGCGATGGTCTAAAAGGACCTGCGGTGACGTCATTTAGTCATGTGACAAGTCACACGACCAGCCGTGACCTGTCACATGACTAAATGACGTCACCGCAGGTCCTTTTACACCATCGCGAGCCGTATAAGAGACCGGACGCATCGTACAGGAGACCGGGGGCCATCGGAAGGGGAGTATAATGTTTATTTTTTATTTTAAATTCTTTTTTTAACAGGTACCATGGTACCCGGGTCTGGAGGAGAGTCTCCTCTTCTCCAGACCCAGGTACCATCCGCACATTGAATCACTTAATATCCGCATGTGCACATGTAGTGATGCGGATATTAAGCGATTCAATGCAAGTCAATGGCGGCAATTACGCTGCATGTCCGCAAAATTAATGGACATGCTGCATATTTTTCCGCAATGATAATCTGCAGCGGAAATTTCCACAGCATGTGCACAGCACATGCGGATTATCATTGGGGACCATGGGGCACGTTTTACCAAGCGTTTTTTAAGTGTTTTCGCTGTGGAAATTCCGAGGCAAAAACGCTTGAAAAAAGCATAGTGGGCAAGCAGCCTAAAGATTCCCTTTAAAGAGTGTATATCGACTACTTCCCATAGGTGGCACTAGTGTTCCTGTGCTCATCGTCTCTGAAGAGACTATTTGCATATTTAAATTCCCAGGGGAGCATTGCATGGCTGATAAATCTTTTTACTGCAACTTGGCACTCTCCAAAAGGAGAAACTTTACCCCTTAAACACCCTTTACTCATTAGAGGCCTCTCACCCAGCTACTCAGCTCTCCTGCTTTACACTGATGAGGCACAAAAACCCCAAAACACATGTTTGCATGTGAGTTTCTGGTTTGAACCTTAGATATTCTAAATTCAACAACTTCTGTTACCAATGATCACTTTACAATTTCATTAATTTATATAGTTTCACCGTAAAATGATAATTAACATGGACTGATATTGAGTAACTACCAATTGACAAGCCCAAAGAATACACATCTCCATAAGCAGCTCCATTAAGCCAGGGACTCTGGATGACTCTGGAAATACTGACGCCTGCAGAACGGCGATTGCAGCTCCAGAATATACTGTGGTAGAATCAGTAATTCAGGATAAGCACAAATTAAGCAAATGGGAAATATTAATGTTATTCAATATAAAAATGATAATTTGTGATCCAACACATTAAATCTTGCGGCTTATTGTTTCTCGCCAAAATAGAGCACACAGCACTCCATTTAAAATGTTAAAAAAACTTTTCAAATATTTTTAGGGATTTTAGATTCTAAAAGAAAAAATATATATTTCTACCAGATATAAATTAGGCCCCTGCATAAGGTGAAACTGATCAAAATATAGAAATTAGAATTAGCATTTGATCTAATGATGAGTAGATAAATTTTAAAGCAATGAAGACGCTTGTCATTAACTGATAACATTAAAATGTCATACTTTTATGCTACATATATGCTCTCGATTGGATCATGCAAAACTAACCTGGGGAATGCTGGGAAGTGGCGAGAGAGGTCATTGAGTTGGATAGGTTAAGGTTAGCAGTAATACTTAGTTGGCTCTGCACAGCAGGAGGGTATGGAGATGTAGGTGTCAGCAGCGACTCCTCACTGGCTTCTTCATCAATAACAGGCAAGTACTTGTCAATCAAGGCATCAAGAAACTTAACTATGAGCTCAGCGTAGTCAGGAATTTGTGTTTGCTGATGAAAAAAAGGTTTGTTAGGAATCAATAACTGCACATATTACCGAGTACAAAATAGCATAGTGTATAAATATACTGCTAAGATACACACTGTTGGCATTGTAGTTTACGAGGATGGCATCTGTGCTGGCTACTATCAAACTGGAGACCCTCAAGAAAAAATACTTAGCAGTACAGTGAGGGCATGTTCACATAGAATGTACAAGTTTTCTACAGATCTGCAGAAAATATGAATCAAAACTTGTCACTGATTTTGCTGCAGATTCCACCATAAGTTTTGTAGAGGGTGAAAGCTGCAGTGAAAATCTGGTGACTAAATTCACAAACTGATTATTTAAAGCTGCGTTACAGGTCAATCGCTGCTCCTGAGTTTCCACGTGTGAACATATCCTTAAAGTGATTTTTTTAGGAATAGGAAAAAAAGGAACTAATTATGGATAAATTCATAACTAAGTAGCAAATCATACTAGTTTTGATAATCACTATAGAATTAAAATGATCGCAGTTACATAACATGGATAGAAACCTGTCCTAGTATGATAATAGGACAGATGCTTGTAAGCATGTAAGAAGCTCCTCTTCCCCTCCGTTAATGTGGGGGAAGTTGAGCTTATAGTGGATATTCTGCTTTAATACTGGGGTGCTGAGGTAAGAAAAGGCTGTTCACACTGTTGCACACCCTGTCTTTCTGATCTAATACTGGAGATACCAGGGGTGCTGAGCTAAGAAGAGGCCGCTCATGCTGCTGTCCACCATGTCTTTCTGATCTAATACTGGAGATACCAGGGGTGCTGAGGTAAGAAGAGGCCGCTCATGCTGCTGTCCACCATGTCTTTCTGATCTAATACTGGAGATACCAGGGGTGCTGAGGTAAGAAGAGGCAGCTCATGCTGCTGTCCACCATGTCTTTCTGATCTAATACTGGAGATACCAGGGGTGCTGAGGTAAGAAGAGGCCGCTCATGCTGCTGTCCACCATGTCTTTCTGATCTAATACTGGTGATTCCATGGGTGCAGAGGTAAGAAGAGGCTGCTCACACTGATGGGCACCCTTTCTTTTTACCATGTGTGCTATAGTAAGAAGAGGCTGCTCACACTTCTGACTATCCTATCTTTCTTTTCTACAACTGGAGATATAAGGGGTGCTGAGGTAAGAAGATACAGCTCACACTGCTGTACACCCTATCTGATCTAATACTGAAGATGCAAAAAGGGTGCTGAGGTAAGAGGAGACTAATCACATTGCTGTCTACCCTGTCTGGAATATATAGTACTAGAGACACCAGGGGTGCTGAGGTAAAAAAAAGGTCACACACTACTGTCCACCCTATCTGATCTAATACTGAAGATACAAAGGATGCTTAAGTAAGAAGTGGCTGATCACACTGCTGTCCACCATGTCTTTCTGATCTAATACTGGTGATGCCATAGGTGCTGAGGTAAGAAGAGGCTGTTCACGCTACTGTCCATCATGTCTTTCTGATTTAATACTGGCGACCATGGAAGCGAAGGTAAGAAGAGGCTGCTCACACTGTTGTGCACCCTGTCTTTCTACCAGGGATGCTGAAGTAAGGAGGGGCTGCTCACACTGCTGACCATTATATCTTTCTCTTCTAACACTGGAAATACAAGGGGTGCTGAGGTAAGAAGAGGCTGCTCACACTGCTGCCCACCATATCTGTTCTGAATTAATAGTGGAGATACCATGGAAGCCGAGTTAAGATGATGATGTTGGGTCTTTCTGAATGCTGACTGCACATGGTTTATGTTATTTCCATGTCACAGCATCAGAGCTTTGTACTACAGATGCTTGTGAGCACATGCCCTATTAACATTGTAGGTTTCTGTTGGTGTAGTAGACGGTGGATATTTTATCTTTTTGGGGATTACCTCCGCAATCAAAATTATTGTGATTTGTTAATTAAAATTTAGTAATTTATTTCCTTTAGTTATTTTCTTTTTCTTTTACTGGAGAACCATGCTTTTGTTCTATTTTGTTATGCTAACATTTTCATGGTGTAATTCTACAGAGAATGGATTTATAAATACATTCTTTATAAATAAAGCAAGATTTTGCAAGGTAATTGCACAGTAAATATTTTGCATTTAAGCACTTCACAATAGTGATGAGCGAGCGTGCTGTTTGTCAGGCAATCCCTACATGTGTCACAGATGGGTAACAGCCGCAACACATGCAGCTGCAGTGGCTGAAACTTAAATGCCGAGCACACCGAAACTACTCGGCGAGTACCCGAGCATGCTCGTTTAAAGGGTTAAACGAGCACGCTCGCTCATCACTACTTCACAACATTAATATTCTTTACCTTTGAGAAAGGACCAGCAAACCTCCACAACCCATTAAATCCAAAACCTGCAAAGGTAAAAACAAATAAGCAATTGATAAAGGATTTCTTAAACTTATTACAGAGGAAAACTGTAGGCATAAAAAAATTACTGAAAAGAAAGATATGAATACACATGCTTCCCAAGAATAGCTAAATAAATGTCTTCCTGTGAAAGTAACAGACTTTGACTTTCAGGGGCAGTACAAATTGCGAGCTAACTGTGCCCACAAAGTACGTCCTAGCGCTGGCACTGGTGTCAGGGCGTAATCTTTCATTGCATATACCTCAGCTTTCAGTAATGAACACGGCGTGAGTGTGCTACAGAGCTAGAAGAAATTACTGGGCCGGCGGCCATCAAAATACAGCTACCGACCCATCCACTGCGGTCCCCGGGAATCTGCCAGGGGGCTGGATAAAAGGACATCGAGGGCCGTGAACGGCCCACGGGCCCGCCCACCCATGGTTTACAGGCTCAATGAATTCAGAAACAGCTGTAATCCAGCACCCGGATCGTGACTGACTCAAAGTCAGCAAGCAAGTTCACACCACTTTAGGCTTACTTTGTAGGTAAGATGGTTGATACTGTGGAGGAGATTCTTCATGGTACACCACACTTTGCACAATCCCATGTATGGGATTCAATAAATTGGGGTCTTGACACAATGACAGAAGGGTGTTGATCTTTGAGTCCAATAAATTGTGTCTGAAATCCCAAAAATAAAATACTTAGAACATTTACAACTGAAACAAAGCCAACATAATCACAGAAGTAATAATCTTTTGGTAAAAGAAATAAAATTGCCACCATAAACACTATGGCAAAATCCCCGATGATGTACCATATGGAAAAAATATATACCCGCACCTTTAGAAGAAAATTATTCAAGTAGCTATTAATAACAAATGTAGAGGTGCGAATACACAGAAGAGATTGTGTTATTTGCTTGTGGTGCTACAGATGAGATTATATTCCCTCCGTATAATATATAAAAAGGCTTGTCATACAGTACTAGTAAATAAGAAATACTTACACCACTGGAAACACTTTGGGGAAGACCACACTGGCTTCAGCTAAGTATTCATAAAGGATACGCTGATCAAACTCATCTGTAGTGTATTTTACAAGCGTAGCCTGCAGAAATGAACATACAGTGCATATAGCATGACGCAGGTCTATATTACTACAGTGCATATAGCATGACGCAGGTCTATATTACTACAGTGCATACAGCATGACGCAGGTCTATATTACTACAGTGCATATAGCATGACGCAGGTCTATATTACTACAGTGCATATAGCATGACGCAGGTCTATATTACTACAGTGCATATAGCATGACGCAGGTCTATATTACTACAGTGCATATAGCATGACGCAGGTCTATATTACTACAGTGCATATAGCATGACGCAGGTCTATATTACTACAGTGCATACAGCATGACGCAGGTCTATATTACTACAGTGCATACAGCATGACGCAGGTCTATATTACTACAGTGCATATAGCATGACGCAGGTCTATATTACTACAGTGCATATAGCATGACGCAGGTCTATATTACTACAGTGCATATAGCATGACGCAGGTCTATATTACTACAGTGCATACAGCATGACGCAGGTCTATATTACTACAGTGCATATAGCATGACGCAGGTCTATATTACTACAGTGCATATAGCATGACGCAGGTCTATATTACTACAGTGCATATAGCATGACGCAGGTCTATATTACTGCAGTGATATCAGTGGTGCACAGCAATAGGCATAAATACAACTCAAAACCAAGGCACTACTACACAGCATTTAAGTAGAATACAATTTTTTTTTTTTTTTACATACGTGAAAAGTGTGATGCTGATAAAAAAAAACCCTCAAAAGCTCCTGCTAGCTGCAATAATTGCTCCAGTTTGTAAAAGGTGCAGCATCAGTAACCTTCTGCTATAATGTAATAGCTGCTAATGTGAAGCTTATCATGAAATAACGAATCATCAAGCAATCCATCAAAAATTAAAGAAAACAAACAATCTTACAAGCACAGTCAGCAACAAAGCTTGGGTTTTAGGGTCAGTCAAAACTTCCTCATCCAAAAGCACATTTGACTCAGAGACAGATACTTTCCGCAGATGAGGATGTTGTTGAGGCGATGATATTCTTGGAGTATCTAAATGTAAAGAACAAGAAGTAATAGAGGTAATTCATCACGCTTTACCCTTCATTCACAAATCCTGGTATGAGGCTAAGCTCACACGAGCATATTAAAAAATTGGTCAGTTTTCATCCAGAAAAAAAAAATGATTTGTCATCTGTATTGTCACATATCTGCAATCTGGATCACATTTATTTTTATACATCAGAAGTTAGAAAACTTTATTTGGTCTTGTAAATTTTATTATGTTAATAATTTCAATGTATCCAGAAAAATCGGATGTTATATGGATGATCCATACAAGATCTATTTTTTTTTTGCGCACCAAGAAATTAGAATTGGTGACTTGTGCATGCTGCAATTCTCTTTATACATTTATCTGGTGCGTGGAGAGAAAGACAGTCATCTGGACAGCCCCAACTGGGTAACACTGGTCCAAGTGCTGTTTGTGTTGAAAGCCATATGGCAGGCAGCATGTTTTCATGTAACAGATTTGACAACAATGGCATGTGACTAAAAATGAGCGGATTCAGACCCAGGTCCAAGTTCCCGGCCATGGACAGGAGCTGCGTGAATTTCCTTACCCTCCAGGATCCCAGGCTCAGCTTATGATTAGCTGGACTGGTGAGCCGTCCCATGTATACTGCAAGTTGAACAGACGACGTCACACCAGACCAGTGAATCAAAACTTGCGCCGGGGAACCCTAAAGCTCAGGAAATTTCTGCAGCTCTTGTCCATTCCCAGAGAGCATTGATCTGGATCACGGTTGCATGAAGCCATCCACTTATCTCTACAAGTGACATAACTGAGCAGCGGTATAAGATGTGCACTAGTTGGCGTATAGACTACATTGAGTCCACCAGATGAAAGACAACGTGCACAGGGTGATTATATTTCCCATAAGTTAAACACTCACCAATATCATAATCGTTCTCTGCTACTCTCCTCATTTTCGGAGGTGTAGTGATGCCAGATTCAATCTCCTGCCTTTTAGGAGCCTTAGTGTCAGATATTAAATGATCAAAGCTTTTCCTTGTACCTAAAACATGGAGCATAGCTGAATTTAAAGTAAAACCGGGTTCTGTTTCACAGCATACTTGTGATATTACATATGAAGTGTATGTACCACCAACCCAGATGAAGTAATAGACAACAGTATACATTCCATTTGTATGACCTACCTAAGAGCTTTTTAGTGTTTGCTTGTGATGGTTGCCCCATGTCCAGACTCATAGACTTCCTGGTCCGTGGACTAACCTGCCCAACTGTGGGGTAGCTTGCGGCTAGGTGCATTCCAGACCCTTTTGGGGATGACCACGGTTGATTTTCCTTCAGTGTTCTGTGGAATTTAAGATACAAATGTGAGAAGAGGTCACTATCTGGGGAGTGGAAGTTACCAACATCTATTATCTACCTCTAACACTGTATACATATATACATACATACATACATACATATATACATACATACATATATATATATATATATGTATCTATCACCAAAATGAAGAAAAAAAACTTAAAAGAAATAAGCTATTGTTTGAATCAAATATCCATGTAGATGTAGGATTTAAAATTTACAGGTTTTTTTTTTTTAATTTACCATGTCACTGAATAAAAAACGCCTGAAATAAAGCAATTTTCACACTGTCCACTAGAAGCAGCAACAGACTGGATCTGACTACGGACTTCTACAAGTATTTTCTGTGCTTGCTCTGATGTGGACAAAGGTCATTATGAATGGAGGAGGAGGAGGTGAGATGTGCCCATTACCTAATGTGAATGGTGGATCCTGCGTTATCTACGGCATATAGAGAAGTTACCGGTCTGTCATGATGATATTACTGAAAAGTCTTTTGTAACAAACAGGAAGTATGAGTCTAGTGTGAGACCTAGTGGCCAGTGTAAAAATTGCAATTTTTAAGTACAGAAATATGTAAAATGTTAAAAACATAAAAATGTATAAAAAAATACTTAAAATAAAAACATTATTTAACAAATAGGAAATGTTCCCTTTATAACTATAAATAAGTTATAGCTTTTGCATCATACATTTAATATAAAAACCTCTGTACACTACTGATGACTTTTAAAGAGTATAGATGGGACAATGACCTGCAGGTGGGATCACTGTGGTGCATCGGATATGTATCCATAGGAACATTTTCCATTGAAACATCTGTGAGTAACAGTGATTTTCTGTGTTTCAAGCTGCAGCGACTCCTCACCTCTTCAGACACTGTAAGTAATGCTAGACACATACAAGAGAAACACATGAAAGTCGCATGCAATTTCATTATTCACTTCTACATATGTTTTAAGGCTATGTGCCCACGTTGCATTTATGAAGCAGAAAATTTCTGCTGCATAAATGCAAGTCCTCTCCTGGAAAAACGCATGCGGAATTCCGCACGTGTTTATCGCGCATTTTTCGCGCGTTTATCACGCGTTTTCCACATGCGGAATTGCCTTGCGTTTTTTATGCATTGGACAAAGGCAATTCCGCTTGCGGAAACGCAAAATTAAATGACATGCTGCGGATTTTTGAACGCGGCATAAACGCTGCGGAAAAATCCGCAGCATGTGCATAGAACTTGCGGAATCCCATTGGGGACCATGGGGTGCGGATATACATGCGTTTTTCAAGCGTTTACGCTGCGGAAATTCCGCAGCATATACGCTTGAAAAATGCTACGTGGGCACACAGCCTAAATCTTTTTTTTATTGTGACCTCAGTCTTTTTCACATGAGTCTTTTTTGCATGAGGAGTTTGCCACAAACTTGTGCATGATTCTGCAGCATGTAACCAGGGTTCTAGAACAACGGTTCTGTAAAATCCCATTCACG
Source organism: Phyllobates terribilis (assembly GCF_046119375.1). Classification (NCBI taxonomy): domain Eukaryota; kingdom Metazoa; phylum Chordata; class Amphibia; order Anura; family Dendrobatidae; genus Phyllobates; species Phyllobates terribilis. Next base: position 340,774,654 of record NW_027362762.1, on the reverse strand, counting down.
TGCATTTAACGGCAGTGAGTTACAAGTTTACAAACTATGAATCATGTCTGATAGGAGTCTGTTACACGAACATACAAGAAGCTCCTTTGCCAACAATGTCCCCAGCTAGACCACTGCAATTTACTAAAATCTCCGACTTTGAGGAAACCGTTGTCGAGCCTCGTCTTAATAGGATAAATAAGGTTACAGGTGACATATGTTGTATTACCTACAGTACTTTTATTAATAGAAATAAGAAAATAATTTTTTTAATCTGGTCTTTTTGTTGGTAGATTTTCTTTATTCCATTTTTCTGGTCATGATTTTGGCAGTGGCCATCTTCCATGAGCTACAGTATACCAGCATTCAGAGTCATGAATTACAACAGCCACAATAGGCAAGAGATGTTCATTGACTAATGTGAGTTTTCTAGACATGCACTGTTATCTGTGCAAAGATCATTGTGCAGGCAGGGAGGGGGAGGAGGTGACCTGCGATCATCTCCAATTGTAAACGGTGTGATCCTATGTTATCTATATACAGGTGATCCCATGCACAGCAATCCTGCTAATCCGGCCACTTATATGGTGCAATGGTCAGTGTAAAAACTGCAAGGATCTCATGAATCCTTCTGATAACATACCCTTTAACAAGCCAATTGTAAAACTGAATAAAAATGAAAATTAAAAAGTGACAGCTACCTGCCCATTGGTACACTAAAAAACTGACAGCTACCTGCCCATTGGTACACTCCCACCCATAGACCTATAAAAAGGACCCACAAGTGCCTAGGGATCAGCTCTGAAGAAGGAAACCGGAGTTTCCGAAACGCATCAGCCTTTCTGATCCCCATAGGCCACCGTACCGGTACTCACCCACGTGACGTGACGCCACGCAGGTCCTCAAGCGGCCAGTGTGCACGAGCGCGCAGGTCCTCTACTGCACCGCCGAGTGCCGACACACAGAGATTGGGGAGAGCGCACCACGCCACCAGAGCTTATTCATGCAGCGGAGGAAGCTTCTTCTGCCACACGGACAGGCAGCCACACAGGTCCACTGACATTGGATATCCACAACTGACAAGAAGAGTGCGACTGAACCGTAAGTCATTGTGCCAACTTGCTACAATACGTGCAGCTCCCTGGACTGTTCTATGCACGCTGTGATTTGTTTTCTCTGACCCACGCAAGGATTTAAAACAACAGTGGTCAGGCAGGGGACTGCCCCTACTTCTATAAAACCAAGACAAGCCACCCGCTACTAGTGCTGCAGGAATTCTACCCCGCTCCACTCCAGCAAGGAACCCATTTGCTTTAACTACTCCTGGGTCCACGAATACACCCACCAGTGTTTAGCACCTTGCAACTACTAAATGCGGGTCTCCTGCTAAACAGCACCAGTCAGCAACAAATAAGTGACTCGACCTGTACAGGTATATTCCACCACTGCTCTGTAGCAGTACTCGTTATAAAATACTATCATTCCCTATTAATCTTTTTTCCCACTCCCTTTGTCCCTAAATATAGGTTACTGCCTTCACTCCACAAGTGGAAGCCGCCCCCCTTCTCTGCATCCAAACCTTCTAACTACAATCGACCAACACAGGTACAAAAACCCATTTTTCTCCCCCCTTCCTTCCCTAGGCAACTAAGACCTCCTGTGACTGAAGGAAAATCCACTCTCACTCCCTTGCAGTCTAACTGGAAAGTGGATAACCCACACCTGATCAGACCCCTTCCCCAAAACCCTCCTACACCTCCGATCAGGTAACTAGATATCTCAATAATATAAGAAGGCAACCTCTAAAACTTGCCACTAAACAATTCCCTTCCTTTTCTCCATATAAGGGGGGCCCTCCGACCTGGTCATCAAAAGACCCTCCAGGAAGCTCATAACTGCCTCTCAACCAGGAAAAACTTCTAGGGCTCCTATCCTATCTTTCCTCCTCCCATTGCTTTTAGCCTACTAGCCACCTTTTAAAACAATGATTTTTAACTTCTTGTAACCTACGTATTTACCGTATATTCCGGCGTATAAGACGACTTTTGAAGACTGAAAAATCTTCTGTCTAGTCTGGGGTCGTCTTATACGCCGGTAATGCTTTTGAACTTTCAGAAATTGACATGCGGGGATACTCTGGGGGTGTTAATAAGCTGCCGTGGCTGTATCCCTGCCATGTCGGAGTTAATATAAGGTGGAGGGAGTTAAAATACGGCGGCGGTAGGTCCAGACAGTCAGCGCTTCTGTGCTGAAACTGACACATCGCTGCGTATTCCCAGCTCCGGACACAGCGCAGGGCTTCTGTGCCGACAGCTTTCACTTGTCACAGAAGCGCTGCGCTGTGTCCGGAGCAGGGAAGTTCGCATCGCTTCTGTGACAATATATGAAAAGCCGGCAATTCAGCAGCGGCATAAGCCGGCACCCGACAATTTAGAATATAAAGAATAGAGCTTCACACATAGATTAGATAGATAGAAACATGTCAGTCACATATATATGAAGTACAGTGACAGTATTGCTTACTGTACTTGTCATTTAGTGTAAAGGATTTATTAAAACAAATAATAGTGTTTTCATGCACCGTCTCTTTAAAAAAGCCGGCCGGCAATTCAGCATCTGTACCCGACAATTTATAACAGAAAGAATAGAGCATCACACATAGATTAGATAGATAGAAACATGTCAGTCACATATATATGAAGTACAGTGACAGTGCTGGTTACTGTACTTGTCATCTAGTGTTAAAATAACGGATTTATTAAAAAAAAAATTGGCGTGGGGTTCCCCTTAATTTTAGTCTCTAGCGGAGGTTAAGCAGACAGCTGGGGCAAATGTTTGAAGCCTGGGAAGGGGGTAATACCCACGGAGCTTCCCAGGCTACTAATATCAGCCCCCAGCTGAATACCTAGCCTTTACTAGCTATTAAAATGGGGGATCCCAAAAAAATGACGTGGGGTCCCCCCTATTTTAATAGCTAGCAAAGGCTAGGCAGACAGCTGGGGGCTGATATTAATAGCCCAGGAAGGGTACCATGAATATTGGCCCCCTCCCAGGCTAGAAACACCAGCCGTCAGCCGCCCCAGAAATGGCACATCCATAGGATGCGCCAATTCTGGCACTTAGCCTCGCTCTTCCCACTGCCCTGTAGCGGTGGCAGTGGGGTAATAGGGCTTATAATGCCAGCTGACATCAAGCCCAGGTTAGTAATGGAGAGGCGTCTATAAGACACCCCCATTACTAACCCCATAGTCAAAGTTAAAAAAAACACAAACACCCAGAATAAAGTCCTTTAATTGAAATAAACACACAATTCTTTATTGTTCTAAATTAAACCATACTTACCATCACGCCCATTCCAGCTGAAGCCAACGATCTCCTGCAATAAAAGAAAAATAATAAACCAACCTCATCCTTACCTTTCCATGGTTCCCAGGACGGGTCCAGCTCTGCTACATCGAGATGACAGGCTGGACCGCAGCAGAACGCTGCCATCCAGCCTGTCATCCCGCAGACACTGAGAAGCGCAGGCATGCTTGCGCTCCTCAGTGTCTGACTGTGACGGCATCCAGATGAGCCGACAATGAACTCAGCTCACCTCCTGGACGTCCGTCACTGACAGCGTGGGAAACTTCTACTGCGCATGCGGGGAGCAGGAGAATTTTCCCACGCTGTCAGTGACGTGCATGAGGTGAGCCGAGTTAATTGGACATGATCTCGGCTCATCTGGATGCCGTCACAGTCAGACACTGAGGAGCACAAGCATGCCTGCGCTTCTCAGTGTCTGCCGCATGGCAAGCTGAACGGCAGCGTTCTGCTGCGGTCCAGCCTGTCATGTGAATGTAGCAGAGCTGGACCGGTCCTGGGAACCATGGAGAGGTAAGGATGAGGTTGCTTTATTATTTTACTTTTATTGCAGGAGATCGTTGGCTTCAGCTGGAATGGGCGTGATGGTAAGTATGGTTTAATTTAGAACATTAAAAAATTGTGTCTTTATTTCAATTAAAGGACTTTTTTCTGGGTGTTGTGTTTTTTTAATTACTTTACTAGAAATTCATGGTGGTCATGTCTAATATTGGCGTGACCCCATGAATTTCGGGCTTAGGGCCAGCTGATAATGCCAAGCTGGCCCTAACCCCTTTATTACCCAGTGAGCCACCGCACCAGGGCCCTGGATGAGTTGGGTACAGCGCCAGAAGATGGCGCTTCTATGAACGCGCCATTTTCCGGGGTGGCTGCGGACTGCAATTTGCAGCGGGGGGGGCCCAGAAAGCTTGGGCCTCCCTGCGCTGCAGATTCCAGCCCCCAGCTGCCTAGTTGTACCTGGCTGGACACAAAAATAGGGCGAAGCCCCACGTATTTTTTTTTTTAATTATTTCATGAAATAATTTAACAAAAAAGGGCTTCCCTATATTGTTGTGTCCGGCCAGGTACAAATAGGCAGCTGGTGGTTGGGGGCAGCCCGTTCCTGCCTGCTGTACCTGGCTGGACACAAAAATATGGCGAAGCCCCACGTCAACATTTTTGGGAAAAATTAATTACAAAATTAATAATTTAGGGACTGCATCTTTATTAACCCCTCAATTGTCATTTAGTGTTAAAATAAAGGATTTTTTAAAAAGAAAATTGGCGTGGGATCCACCATCATTATAGTCTCTAGCGGAGGTTAAGCAGACGGCTGGGGCAGATGTTTGAAGTCTGGGAAGAGGGTAATACCCACGGAGCTTCCCAGGCTACTAATATCAGCCCCCAGCTGAATACCTAGCCTTTACTAGCTATTAGAATGGGGGACCCCCCCAAAAAATGACGTGGGGTCCCCCCTATTTTAATATGTTTATGAGTGACAGTTTTCCTGCTATATACCTGCATGTCATAAGAATTTAAATTAAAAAAGGACCATGTTAAATTCAAATCTGTTTTTTTTAAATTTTTACCGGTGTTTGGTATGCGTTGGAAAAGGGGTAGTCTTATACGGTGAATATATCCTAAACTCGATATTTTAACAGGAAAGTAGGGGGGTCGTCTTATACACCAGGTCGTCTTATACGCCGGAATATACGGTAATAAAATTGGACAATTTTAACATCTTCATTGCTATTTCTTGCCACATACCCTATACACTAGCGCAAGTTGTTTTGTATATATTTTTTATCTTGAAAACGTCAGACAACTGTGGTAGTTGTCCTCTCTTGCAGCAAATATAGGGCATACCCATTAGCACCACCATTCCATTGAATTATATTATTACAGAAAGATTTGCTGTAGTTTAATAGAACCAGAAATTTGAAGTACTTTGTACACATGCCCACATCCATCTCAAGACTCCACATAGTCATAGATAATGCATGTGTTCTCTTGCTGTACCTCCACTATATGTGACTGCAGACTTTTCAATCTGCATAGCATGCGCACTGCATGCTGTCAGGATTCTCCCGCGCCAGTGGTGAGAGTGGGAGGTCATGTGACCACAAGTAAGTGATTTGCATGCATACGGCCACATGCTGACCTGATGTTATCACTTGTATTGAGCAAGGCCGCCCACCTCTAGTCAGAATGCAGCCAGAAGTATGCAAATCACATACTTGCGGTCACGTGATTGTCCCTTTTCACCGCCAGCACCAGAAACTCCTATCAGAATATGGTGCACACCCTGTGAGGATTCAGATGTCTATAGTCAAAGTGATTGTAGACTTTCATCCCAAACCTGGATAACCCCATTAACTTCAGACTCTGGATTCCTGAAAGAAAATTTGTTGCCAAGTTCTACTGGACCATGTATCAGAACATGATGTATTCTTCCCAGAAGCACAAATTCTAGAGAACATGTCCACAAACACAAATTCAGATATGGCACTGAAGAAGCAGCACATAGCTCCATACATTTCTACACTGGCTCTGTAATAAAAGCAAAACTCTTTAGTAGGGAAAATGGCAATAGAAAATGCTTACCTGCTAAATATGCAACACTCTGAGTATTGACTTCAAACTTATCACAATTCGTGTGTTTGTTTACAAGGGCAAGCAAAGTGTGAAGGATCCGTATTGTTCTTGCCACGGTAGTAGGAGAGGGATGTCGATAACCTAAGGAATTAAATAATTTGTTTAGAGTCGTTTAAAAGATTGCCTTAAAGAGTTTTCCACTACCGGACAACCCCGAAGAGCTAAACTGCCCATCATAAAAACATATCCTTCCTTCTCAGACCGGTGCTGTTCCTCCGATGTTGGCAGAACAAGGCCATCACTGCTGGAAGACGCGGCGATGGAATCAGAGGAAAGGTCAGTTTAGGTGTTAAAGAGGTTGTCCACTACTTTTTCATTGATGACCCATCTTTGGGATAGGTCATCAATGTCTGATTGGCCGGGGTCTGATACCTGGCACCCCTGCCAATCAGCTGTTATCGGTGGTCAGCGGTGACTGGAAGTACTCACTTGCAGAGCTGGCCGTCTTCTGATAGTGGCCGCCGCAAGGTACTACACATCCACCTTCTATTCAAATCAGAAGACGACCAGCTCCGCATGTGAGTACTTCCAGCTGGTGGCCACCAACACTGATAACAGCTGATCGGCGGTGGTGCAGGGTGTCGGACCCTGGCCAATCAGACATTGATGACCTATCCTAAGAATAGGTCATCAATGAAAAAGTAGTGGACAACATCTTTAAGAAGTGGCTGTCCAGTAGTGGTCCTCCCCTTTAATACCGTTCTAATATTTATATTCCACATGCATCGTTTTAGGCAGAATGGAGCAAGGTTGTAGCTGAGAGACATGGGCAAATATTAGGTTTATGCTGCTGTAGGATTCAAGAAGTTGTCCGATTTTAAACTGTTCACCATCGATCTTTGTTGACTTAACTGCAACCTTGAGGTCACATATTCAGCGAATTGAAGATTAGCTTCTACATAAAAGAATAAGAACTTATCTGCAGTTCTCAGCAGAGAATACTAGACACTGAAAAGAGCTGTGCTGTTCAGCTCAGGTCAATATTTACATCTGGTCACTGGGGCTAATAAGGACCTGACTGATGAGGGTGCAGGGTGTAAGATTTCCACAAATTTGATATTATGTATCTAATATTATTTGCCCAGCTAACCCCTTCATTTTTGTATAACGAAAAAAATGACACCTTATTTATGTTATGCAAACATGTCAAACGTTATTTTTTTTTAAACTCGTTTTATTGAAAATTATACAACATAACAAGGATACATCATAGAACAAAAAAACAATCCTTGGGGGAATTTTAATTCTTACTGTGGCTTTGCTTTTAGTTTAGCGTACAGACTCGCAAGCATGAGGACCCTTGACGCGGGTTGTGAGCTTGCGTATTTTGGCCAAAATATTAACCAATACCTCATATACTGTATATATGTAATTTTGCACTTTTTTATTCCAGGGTGCAGCCAGGCCCATCAGTGCTGGCATTGTAAACTAGGGTGTCTTTTCTCATGGGGTGCACTCAGATAGTACTGGACAGCCCGCCTAATTTAATAGTATGGGCATAACTAATAGGCTGTAAGCCAGATACTGTGCACTATCCATTTGTGAACACCACCCTATACAAGCCTTTTTGTGTGCAATATTACAACTAAGCAACCCCCCACTCCCCCAATGACATGGTAGGTTGTGAGTAGTGTTGAGCGAGTATGTTCTATTAACCCTTTCGGCGAGTATGCTCGGGCCGAGCTCCGAGTATTTATAGCTGCTCGGTGATATGGTTGAATAGCTCCCGTGTGCATGATTTGCAACGGTTTGACAGTTTTATTACATGTGAGGAATGTTTAAGAAATAGACATTCCTCACATGTAATAAAACTGTCAAACAGTTGCAAATCATGCACACCATGATTCAACCATATCACCGAGCAGCTATAACTACTCAGAGCTCGGCCCGAGCATACTGGACAGAACATACTCGCTCAACCCTAGTTGCGAGTGATTGTCTCATCAGTATTTTGCACCTGTGTTGCCGCCATCTTTATTATATGGATTTGCTGCATCCTGGTAGAGCGTTAGTTCTGAAGACCTGGGCAGGTAAACACTGCTGCCCTTTTCTGCTATGTTTTTTTTTTCTTGTATCTTGGGGGAATTTTAATTCTTTTAATTGTGACTTTGCTTTTAGTCTATTACTATTTGCCCAGACAACCCCTTTATTTTGGTATAACGAAAACAAATGACACCTTATTTAGGTTATGCAAACATGTCAAATGTTAACTTTTTTTTTTTTTAAACTCGTTTTATTTAAGATTATACGACATAAGGTTACATCATAGAACAAAAAAAAAAGGCATTTCTCATTGCTCATTAATACTGTCTGGCAAATTTAACTTTGCCCTTAGCATGCCATGGGCCTAACCAAGAGCATAAGACGCCCATGTCAGGCACCAAATATCACATACTTTATCATGAGAGAATACGCCATCACCTGGGGACTAATCAAACAAAGGCTTCCATACCTGATCACATTTTTGAGGACAATGTCTATTTTTAAATACCACCCTCTCATAGAAACCTGCAGTATTTACCATATTGACCCAGTGTGAAATCTACGGGGTTTCTTCTATCCATCCATCTCATGGCGATAGCCTTGAGAGCGAAAAAAATAATGTTTTCCTGAGAAGAGTGCGAGGGTAATGAGGACAGGTCTCCTCACCAATAAACACACCTTAGGGCAGATTGTCGAATGTTACCTTTGCCAGTGTTGGCTGGATATGGTGAATGGGGATTTGGGTGCGGATGAGTGGTTTTAAACTGAAATTTTACCAAACACGCTCAACACATTCTTAATGGGGTTCTCAAAAAAATGTTATAAAATAAATGAAAATACATTTAAATATTATAATTTTTACTAAATACCTTTATTTAGCAAAAAAAAAAAAAGCTTTGTATTGTGCAATAGCAACATTTTAAATATATCAGCGGCCATCTACAGCAGTTTTCCAGCTGTCACCTAGTAGGACGGGTTGGGTAAAGACATCTGCTAGAGATAGACGTCTGGTAAGGGCAGCATCGTGAACACGTATTTTTCTGGTCACTGAACCTGACAGGACAGGAGCTGCTGGAATAAACAATACAACTGTGTTCGGTAGGTCCAGGCATTTCTTGTCAGTAAGTCTGACAGAATCCGCTCAGAATCATGAGTATCCTGAGTAAAAATGTATGCGTTTATTCCAGTAGCTCCATGCCGTTCTGCCCTCCACTAAACCGGTCAGGCTGACGGAACATTTATCTCAATCTCAGTAAGCTAAAGAAAGTCTTCTGCTTTCGTCCCCTCAGCTCTTCTGTGGTGTCCTGTCAGGTTCAGTGAACAGAGGAATACACTTCACAATACCTGAAGAATTCTGCTCTCACCCGACGTCTGTCTTTAACAGATGTCTTTACGCAACAAGTCAACAAGACATAGTCAATGAGCGTTGTCTGCATATGTTCTTGCAGGACGAAACAATCGATATGATGGCTGTGATGGCTGACTGCTATAGATGTCAGATGGCATTTAAAATCCTGACAGTGCACTAAATAAAGCTTACCTTTTTTCTAGAGGTATTTAGTAAAATTTGTAATAAAAAATAAAATACATTTAAATTATTAAATTTCTCAGAAAACCCCTTTAATATATTGACCCATGAGTTTGGCAAGCGCAAACTAGCTCTTATTGCTTAGCAATATGGCTTTGGCATCATTATTGCCCAGTACAAAAGACATGATTTTTAAAACCTTCTCACCTTTTAGCAAGTGCCCAACTAGTGCAAAGTTGAAGTTAGAGTTGAAATTGAGGCCAACAAAATGGTCCATTTGTTTACAATGCCATTCTTCTAGAGGATTCCGGATCTCCATAAAGACTTCTTCTGGACTCTAGAAAAATAAATAAATAAATGAAATAAGCAAGTTTTTAATCCTATGCCTCCCTGTATACCACATACAATATGTAAGCACAATAAAAAAGATAAAAAAAAATTTAAAAACAAGAAAGAAAATTTTTTACTTTAAAACTGAAAAACTACAGATAAAAAAAAGGACTGCATCATTTAGGAAATGAACCCAGACCTCTGCATTATTCTGGGAAATTGTGACTAGCGATTTGAAGATTAACACAAGACCAGATTGTTTCAGTTCAATATGCAGGCTGTTTCCATCTCACAGCTAGGTTTTACCTTCCCCTATAACATCATTTCTATATGACATGTAGAAAGAAAAAAAAATCTAAATTACTAATAAGGTTCAGCTGATGCGGAAATTGGGTGTCAAGGTTTGTGCTGTTATAACCAGGGCTGTGGAGTTGGAGTCGGTATGAAATTGGACCGAATCCAATTCCTAAAATATATAATAAATTGGGTACAGTAGTTCAATGAAGTTTGTGAGGAATATTTTTTCATAAGAATTTGGGAAAGTTATGAAATGTCCTAAATAATATTTCCACAGGAAAGGTTGTCTGTGGGTGTCTGACAGAACCCACACACACAATCCTGACAAGGAATGGCAAATATCACATAGCGTCGGCATATTCTGCCAAGACTGACCCACCCTTCAAGGTTAAGCTGGAGATACTGTTTGGAGTTGCTTCTAGATATTAGCATTTTGGATTTTACCACATCTGTAAGATAAACAGTACGGTTGATGGCCGTCTATTTGCCTCCTCTCCCTATAGCAGTCATCATGCAGCCATTGATCACAGCAGGCTAACTATGAGTCAGGGGAGATTATGGCCCTGTTTGGTATGTGACAGATTTCAGGTCAAAGGCTGCACATTCACATAAAAAAAATGTAGGTCATAACATTTGTTGAAATTACATATGCCTTATTCCACACTCCAACAAGCGTGCCAAGTAAGGGAAGACTGCATAGTTTAGTGTTTTTTTTTTTTTTTTTTTACACAGTTGGGGGAAGGGGAAAAGCAGGACACCTACTGTAGCACTTTCTACCACTGAACTGCCGCACACACACACTTAAGCCCCCGTCTCACATAGCGAGATCGCTGCTGTGTCACGGTTTTGGTGACGCAACAGCGACCTCACCAGCGATGTCGCTATGTGTGACACTTTGCAGCGATCAGGCCCCTGCTGTGAGGTCGCTGATCGCTGCAAAGTGTCCTGGACCATTTTTCAGTCGTTGCCCTCCCGCTGGTCAGCACACATCGCTGTGTGTGACCAGCGGGAGCAGCGATCAGGCTGGTAACCATGATAAACATCGGGTTACTAGGGGCACACGCGCACTTAGTAACCCGCTGTTTATCATGGTTACGAGCCTGCTAAAGTGAGCGGTAACCTCCTGCTCACTGTAGCAGAGTGGCAACCATGATAAACAACAGGTTACTAGGTGCGCGTGTGCCCCTAGAAACCCGATGATTACCATGGTTACCAGCCTGCTCCTGCTTCAGCAGCAGGCTGGTAACCAGGAGCAGGACATTGTGGAAAAATTCTTTCCACGATGTCGCTGCTCCCCTGATTGTTGGTGAGCCTGCCTGTTTGACAGCTCACCAGCGATCACATAGCGACGCAGCAACGATCCCTGACAGGTCGTATCGTTGTCGGGATCGTTGCAGCGTCGCTAAGTGTGACGGGGCCTTTATTCCTGCACAATGCTTCAGAAATGACTAAATTCATGTCCACATTTTACATCTTATCTATCACATTATCTAGAACATGCAAACTCCTTGCAGATGTCCTTGGTGAGATTTGAACCCAGGACCCCAGTGCTGCAAAGCAACAGTGCTAACCACTGAGCCACCATGCTGATCTGCATGTTCATGTAAATAGGGCAAACAAGATAAAAACTTGCCATATATAGCTGAACATACAAAATACAGTGTTTCTCGGACAACGGCACTGCCGTACCTGGCGGGTTACATGACAATGTTGTGTCACCTGACCACTGCAGTCAATCACTGACCACTGACTGGCTGCAGCCTTTACTATTTCATAAGAGTGGACATCTGCTCTAACGGAATATTGATGAGCTGCAGCCAACCCCTGCCTAGTCTATAGAGTGAGCTCGTCCAATATTAACCTGATGTATAAAGCCACTTTAATGGGGTTGCCTTGTAAGGGGCATTAATGACACATCCCTGGGATATCCTGTAAATCGTCTAGTAGATAAAAGTCCGGCCTCTTGGACTCACACCTATCTCCAGAACAGGGTACCTCATCGCACATGTGCTACTACTTCTACAGTCACATGGCTGCGCACCAGATAGAACAGGGGCCCCCCATTCTGTAGGGTTGGGCTCACAGAGGTCAGACCCGCATTTGATAATTATAAATATCTGTCATGAGGCAACCTCTTTAAGCTGTTCTCACCTGTGCTATGGCTTCTCAAAACACAAGCCCAAATATTGTGTCAGATCTTTTGCACAACTATACCAACATAGCCCAATAATTTTGACTGCGAGTGTATCACTGCCGCACTATTCTTGTTGTCAAAAGTGATGGAAACCCCGAAACATACCCTGACCGAATGGTATAATAAAGACGTGAGCACAGCCCTATCACGCTAATCTTTTACATTTTCCTGAAACAGAATCAAGTATTAAATGTTTCAAGGCCATATCATTAGTGGCCATTGAATCTCAAAACCGGCCAAATACGACTTACCCAACAAAACTTCCTTTTATATAGAGTATTTTACTTACCTTGTCATTAAATACTCGAAGGCTGTCTAATGTATGCAGGTTTTGTTCCAGAAGAGCTGTACCCGCCGAATACAAGTTAACTTCATCCAGCTGTAGTACTGCCATAGCCACCCAAAAGAGGGCTTTGTGCATAGGGGAATCCTAAGACGATGGTGAGAAATCAGTAACCAAATCGCAAGAAAAAAGTCAAAATTACTATAATGGACTTCAACCCAAATTACCTTCACGGTAGGTTACCATGAAGCCATGAGTGTGGGGGATGGGAATGGAGCGCGAATGAGTGCATGAGTTGGTAGGTACCGCCTCAATGTATTTCCACAAACTTGTGCATTCATTTGCCCCCACGGGTGGGCACAGCATTGGACAAATCAAAGAGTATGAAGTTGTGAATTACAACTGTGAGGATGCAAGGGCGACTACTGGAGCTCTGCAAGTTTAGGCAGCAAAAGCCAATACATTCAGGTGACTGATATGATGAGTGTGTCACCATATAATGCATTCAGAACTACAAAACACAAACTAAGAACATTTGTGGAATCAATGCAGACACAAATGACCTTTGCAGCTATTACAAGTCTAACTATAGGCTGTAAAATGAATCAGTGTTATAGGGTACCTACACCAGAGAGGAGCTTACAAGGGCTCTGCCGTAATCACTACAGATGCTGTGAAAGACAAAATAGTTCTTCACCAAGCTCAATCCAAGTCAAGTCCTGTACTATTATACGATACACACTCTACAGGTATGTCCACACCTGCATAGGGAAACGGAGCACTGCACAAATGTTCTGTGAGGATCCCAATACAAGAATGGACATTGCGGTATAAAAAGGCCATAAATGTTTACTTTCAGTAGTGTTGGTCAGATGTGGATGAGAGTAATCCGCACGTACAGTACAAGGAACTGATATAAATAATACAGCCATCCGTCATACCACACCTCTTACCTTGTTAAGAAGCGGCTGTAGTTTGGTTAGTGCTATCACAGTGGCTTCTATTAAAACTTGGCTATTGTAATTATCAGGACCTTTTAAGCAGCTTTCCAGTCCCTAAAACAAATATTTTTTTTTTTTTATCAAAAAATACTTTATTTTTAAATACTTAAAAACATTTTTTCCCCCACAATATTTATTACTTCCACAAGGGGACCTGTGATCCCTTGAATGCTTATATAATACACTACACAACTTATGTAGTGCAATGCAATATCCCAGCCTCCCAGTGCTGTACTAATAGGAATGGGTATACTGACAGACACACAGGCCTTTGTTAGACCTGTGGTTGTCATAACCCATTGGTACCCCGTGATTCCGCCAATGGGGGAGGCTGACAGGGGGAGCACTTTCACTGTATAAATCCCCTTGAGATTCTGTAGACACAGACCACGGCAAAAGAGGGGTTAAATGGCTATGTTCTCACTTATACTAGCAATTACAGCAAGACCATAGCCATGTACATAATCAGGCTTCTGCAGCTGATCACACGATAACAGAGCCAGTAACCAGATGATTACCATGATGTATATATCTGTTATTGAGCACTAAGTTACAACTACTCATGACAGAACTGTGCACAAGTTTTAGACAGGGGGGGGGGGGGGGGGATACTGCAAATTTTTATCAATTAACTAAATGCAAAGTGAATGAACAAAAGAAAAATCTAAGCCAAATCAATATTTGGGATGGCCATTATTTGTCTTTAAGCCCCCGTCTCACATAGCGAGATCGCTGCTGTGTCACGGTTTTGGTGACGCAACAGCGACCTCACCAGCGATGTCGCTATGTGTGACACTTTGCAACGATCAGGCCCCTGCTGTGAGGTCGCTGATCGCTGCAAAGTGTCCTGGACCATTTTTTGGTCGTTGCTCTCCCGCTGGTCAGCACACATCGCTGTGTGTGACCAGCGGGAGCAGTGATCAGGCTGGTAACTATGGTAAACATCGGGTTACTAGGGGCACACGCTAAACCTCCCGCTCACTGTAGCAGAGTGGTAACCATGATAAACAACGGGTTACTAGGTGCGCGTGTGCCCCTAGTAACCCGATGTTTACCATAGTTACCAGCCTGCTCCTGCTTCAGCAGGCTCGTAACCAGGAGCAGGACATCGTGGAAAGATTCTTTCCACGATGTCGCTGCTCCCCTGATCGTTGGTGAGCCTGCCTGTTTGACAGCTCACCAGCGACCACATAGCGACGCAGCAACGATCCCTGACAGGTCGTATTGTTGTCGGGATCGTTGCAGCGTCGCTAAGTGTGACGGGGCCTTTAAAGCAGCATTAATTCTTTTAGGTACACTTGCACAGTCAGGGATTTTGTAGTATTAGAACCATGGGAGTAAGTAACCAATTAAACACAATGATTAACTAAAAAAGAAACAGCTGTGTTGGAGGCTTTAAACTGGGTGAGGAACAGCAAAACACTGCTACAAATTTGAGGTTGTGGAAGAACGTTTCGTGTCATAGGTCATACATAATGGCAAGATTTGAGCACAGCAACAAGACACAAGGTAGTTATACTTAATCAGCAAGGTCTCACCCAGGCAAACATTTTAAAGGCAGACTGGGGCTTCAAGATGTGCTGTTCAAGCTCTGTTGCAGAAGCACCAAGAAATGGGCAATGCTGAAGGTCATATAAGCAGAAATTGGCTAAGGAAACAGTGTAGCAGATGAATGACATGTTTACTCCTCTTCAAAATCAGAAAATGTCCAGCAGTGCCATCAGCTTAGAACTGGTAGCAACCAGTGGCACACAGCTACAGCCATCTTCTGTTTGGACAAGTCTGGCAAGAAGAGTTCTTCATACCTTCAACATGGAGGCTGCGTGCCCACGATGCATTTTTCAAGCGTTTTTGCTGCAGAATTTGCGCAGCGTAAACGCTTGTAAAACGCTTGGTAATCCATCCCCCATGGTCCCCAATGACAATCCGCAATTTCAATGCCCATGCTGCGGATTTTTCCGCAGCGTCTTTGATGTGCGGAAAAATCCGCAGCATGTTCATTATTTGTGCGTTTACGCATGCGGAATTGCCTTCTCAATGCATTAAAAAACGCAAGGCAATTAAGCATGTCCAAAAAGCTTCAAAAACGCGCGAAAAACATGTGCCAAATTCTGCACGCGTTTTTCCGGGCAAGGACATGCAGAAATGAAGCGGAAATTGAGTTGAGGATTTGGTCAGGATTAATGGTGTCCACAATGCTGATAAATATCCAACATGAAATACCATCAGGGAGCTGTTTGATTGGCTCCAAATTCATTCTGTAATAGGCAAAACGACCCCAAACATACAACGTCTTTAAAAACTATCTTCAGTGTAAATAGGAACAAGTCCTAGAAGTGATATGACATGACCCCCACAGGACCCTGATCTCAGTATCGAGTCTGTTTTGGATTACATGAATAGACAGGGATTTGGGCAAGCCTACATCTACAGATTTGTTTCAGATTTTTCTTTTCTTCATTCACTTCGCACTTTGTTAATTAGTAAGAATAAGCACTTAACACTTCTATTTTTGAAAGCATTCATACTTTGCAGCATTTTTTCTACACCTGCCTAAAACTTTTGCAGTACTGCACAGAAAACCAGTAAGGTGTTAAAACAGACTTTTATGTTAGATATATATATTTTTTTTCCCTACAATATGTGGGGCAGCCATCTGGTCTCAGCTCATGTTAACAACATTTAGAGAGCGGCTTTTCAGCAGCAACATTAGGCAATATAAAACAATAGTGGTGCTGAGTCTCTGAGTCCTATAGGAGAATGTTCTTCATATGATACAACAAAAAACAGTCTTCATATTTGTGAATATTTATAACATTCTTTGAAAAGCACAGAAAATACACTAATACTTAAGACATAAAACAATGCATTTGGATAATAATTCACTTGTAGTTTTACAATATGGCTCCATTCCATGACTTTGGCCAGGAAAAGCAATAACCGTATTCTAGCAGGAAGAGATTAGCAGTAGGCAAATTAATAATTATCTCTTAATATAATTCTGCACGCTACACTGTTTTCTAGTACTAATATTTTGCAATATGCCTGTAATGAGAAGTGCATATACACAAGAGACCTGCAGTGAAGGTATAGGACAGAGTCTACTTAGGAGTCTGAACCAAGCAGTAGAGCTTTTCTCAAGACAAACAGGATGTGGCATTGTCTGATTCTTCTGCATTAAAGCCCACGGCAAATCTAGATTACTCACCTTGCTCAGGATGCGAATGATCTGTTTGATTTGTCCATGAGAAACACGCTTACTGATGCACCCGAAGACAACAAGTGCTCGAGGCTGAAGTGATGGATTGTACTGGAAAGCAAACCTACACAGAGAGACCATTGTGAGGAAATATCATAGACCGAGGCAAAAAGTATATAAATACACCAACAAGCATCAAAAACATACTTTTGAGCAAGCTCAGTCCACTGGTCCAGCCACTTGCAATTTGGGATATCTCGCATGCAGGCCTACAAAATAAACCATTAGACTCAGCATATAAAAATAACTAAAGTGGTAATTTTGATCTAAAATTTGGCATTAACTAAATGCACTATAAAAGTAATGCATTTGGAGAACAGATTCAAAATACAGCATTACAGAAATTGGCTTCTATTACCTCAGAAACAGTGATGCGCTTGTCCATATTGCAACTTATTATAAAATATTTGATTGGAACATATCTACAGTACCAGAAACCTTCCACATACAAGAGTGGTGCTGTTTCTGGAAGAATAAGACTAATTTGCCAATACTGGACAAACCCTTTAATAAAACAAGAAACCACTTTCTGACATTTAAAAGAATAATTCCACTGAAAACATATGTTATACCTCCATGATTTCTAAAAGTGCTTCTGTAACCGTTTCCAAAGACGTCAGAGCAAACGTCTCCCTCTCATACGAGCCGGGTGAGAAAGAGCGGTCCCGATAACTGGATCGAAACGCTATAACTGCGGCAGACTTGACTTTGCTTATCCCAAACAGCAGATAGAATTTGGGCAGAGAGAATTCGGTCAGACTAAGCCGCAATACTTGTTTTGTCTCCTCTGAAAAAAAAAAAAAGAAATAGGTTGGCATATACTGTATTTTTCGTACTATAAGACGCACTTTTTTCCTCCAAAATTTTGGAGGAAAGTGGGGGGTGCGTCTTATAGTCCGAACATATATACATATGTACTGTGGCTGTGGGCGGTGGGGGAGGGGGAGGGAGGAGGGACAGTGGGGGATGAGCGGGGCACAGGAGGCAGCAGCCGCCTGCTGCAGCCTACGCTGTGCCCGCTGCTAAAGAAAATGAATAGTCACTGCTCCTCATGCCCATGGGTTGTAGTGAATATTCATGGTCTTTAATAGCGGGCACACAGACCGCCGGCCACAGCAGGAGCCACGTTGCGGTACAGTGTGCGGCTATTGAAGAGTGTGAATGGTCACTGCTCCCCACGCACACAGTCGCGGCGCAGGGAGCAGTGACTATTCCGGCACAGCACTTCACTGTGTGAGGGCGCATGGCAATAACGGCATGCGCAGCTCACACAGTGAGTGTAGGCGGCAGAGCGGGACGCGGCGCTGGAGGAGAGAGGAGGTGCGTATAATTGTTTATTTTTTGTGGGCAGCGTGATGGGGATCAGGGGGTGCCAAGCATACCAGGATCATGGGGTGCAAAGCATACCAGGATCAAGGGGTGCCATGCATAACAGGATGAGGGATCAAGGGGTGCCATGCATAACAGGATGAGGGATCAAGGGGTGCCATGCATAACAGGATGAGGGATCAAGGGGTGCCATGCATACCAGGATCAAGGGGTGCCATGCATACCAGGATCAAGGGGTGCCATGCATACCAGGATCAAGGGGTGCCATGCATACCAGGATCAAGGGGTGCCATGCATACCAGGATCAAGGGGTGCCATGCATACCAGGATCAAGGGGTGCCATGCATACCAGGATCAAGGGGTGCCATGCATACCAGGATCAAGGGGTGCCATGCATACCAGGATCAAGGGGTGCCATGCATACCAGGATCAAGGGGTGCCATGCATTCCAGAATGGGGGTCAAGGGGTGCCATGCGTACCAGGATGGGGGATCAAGGGGTGCCATGCGTACCGGGATCAAGGGGTGCCATGCGTACCGGGATCAAGGGGTGCCATGCATACCGGGATCAAGGGGTGCCATGCATACCGGGATCAAGGGGTGCCATGCATACCGGGATCAAGGGGTGCCATGCATACCGGGATCAAGGGGTGCCATGCATACCGGGATCAAGGGGTGCCATGCATACCAGGATCAAGGGGTGCCATGCATACCAGGATCAAGGGGTGCCATGCATACCAGGATCAAGGGGTGCCATGCATACCAGGATCAAGGGGTGCCATGCATACCAGGATCAAGGGGTGCCATGCATACCAGGATCAAGGGGTGCCATGCATACCAGGATCAAGGGGTGCCATGCATACCAGGATCAAGGGGTGCCATGCATACCAGGATCAAGGGGTGCCATGCATACCAGGATCAAGGGGTGCCATGCATACCAGGATCAAGGGGTGCCATGCATACCAGGATCAAGGGGTGCCATGCATACCAGGATCAAGGGGTGCCATGCATACCAGGATCAAGGGGTGCCATGCATACCAGGATCAAGGGGTGCCATGCATACCAGGATCAAGGGGTGCCATGCATACCAGGATCAAGGGGTGCCATGAATACCAGGATCAAGGGGTGCCATGCATACCAGGATCAAGGGCTGCCATGCATACCAGGATCAAGGGGTGCCATGCATACCAGGATCAAGGGCTGCCATGCATACCAGGATCAAGGGCTGCCATGCATACCAGGATCAAGGGCTGCCATGCATACCAGGATCAAGGGCTGCCATGCATACCAGGATCAAGGGCTGCCATGCATACCAGGATCAAGGGCTGCCATGCATACCAGGATCAAGGCTGCCATGCATACCAGGATCAAGGGCTGCCATGCATACCAGGATCAAAGGCTGTCATGCATACCAGGATCAAGGGGTGCAATGCATACCAGGATCAAGGGGTGCCATGCATACCAGGATCAAGGGGTGCCATGCATACCAGGATCAAGGGGTGCCATGCATACCAGGATCAAGGGCTGCCATGCATACCAGGATCAAGGGCTGCCATGCATACCAGGATCAAGGCTGCCATGCATACCAGGATCAAGGGCTGCCATGCATACCAGGATCAAAGGCTGCCATGCATACCAGGATGGGGGTCAAGGGGTGCCATGCATATCAGGATGGCGTTCAAGTGGTGCCATGCATACCAGGATCAAGGAGTGTCATGCATACCAGGATGGGGGATCAAGGGGTGCCATGCATACCAGCATGTGGGATCAAGGGGTGCCATGCATACCAGCATGTGGGATCAAGGGGTGCCATGCATACCAGCATGGGGGATCAAGGGGTGCCATGCATACCAGGATCAAGGGGTGCCATGCATACCAGGATCAAAGGGTGCCATGCATACCAAGATGAGGGACCAAGCGGTGCCATGCATACCAGGAAGAGGGGTGCCATGCATACCAGGATCAAGGGTTGCCATGCATAGCAGGATCAAGGGGTGCAAAGCATACCAGGATCAAGGGGTGCCATGCATACCAGGATCAAGGGGTGCCATTCATACCAGGATCAAGGGGTGCCATTCATACCAGGATCAAGGGGTGCCATGCATACCAGAATCAAGGGGTGCCATGCATACCAGAATCAAGGGGTGCCATGCATACCAGAATCAAGGGGTGCCATGCATACCAGAATCAAGGGGTGCCATGCATACCAGAATCAAGGGGTGCCATGCATACCAGAATCAAGGGGTGCCATGCATACCAGAATCAAGGGGTGCCATGCATACCAGAAACAAGGGGTGCCATGCATACCAGGATCAAGGGGTGCCATGCATACCAGGATCAAGGGGTGCCATGCACACCAGGATCAAGGGGTGCCATGCACACCAGGATCAAGGGCTGCCATGCATACCAGGATCAAGGGCTGCCATGCATACCAGGATCAAGGGCTGCCATGCATACCAGGATCAAGGGCTGCCATGCATACCAGGATCAAAGGCTGCCATGCATACCAGGATGGGGGTCAAGGGGTGCCATGCATATCAGGATGGCGTTCAAGTGGTGCCATGCATACCAGGATCAAGGGGTGCCATGCATACCAGCATGGGGGATCAAGGGGTGCCATGCATACCAGCATGGGGGATCAAGGGGTGCCATGCATACCAGGATCAAAGGGTGCCATGCATACCAGGATGAGGGACCAAGCGGTGCCATGCATACCAGGAAGAGGGGTGCCATGCATACCAGGATCAAGGGTTGCCATGCATACCAGGATCAAGGGGTGCAAAGCATACCAGGATCAAGGGGTGCAAAGCATACCAGGATCAAGGGGTGCCATGCATACCAGGATCAAGGGGTGCCATGCATACCAGGATCAAGGGGTGCCATGCATACCAGGATCAAGGGCTGCCATGCATACCAGGATCAAGGGCTGCCATGCATACCAGGATCAAGGGCTGCCATGCATACCAGGATCAAGGGCTGCCATGCATACCAGGATCAAGGGCTGCCATGCATACCAGGATCAAGGGCTGCCATGCATACCAGGATCAAGGGCTGCCATGCATACCAGGATCAAGGGCTGCCATGCATACCAGGATGGGGGATCAAGGGGTGCCATGCATGCCAGGATGGGGGATCAAGGGGTGCCATGCATGCCAGGATGGGGGATCAAGGGGTGCCATGCATGCCAGGATGGGGGATCAAGGGGTGCAATGTATGCCAGGATGGAGGATTGGGGTGCCATGCATACCAGGTTGGGGATGAGGGCCACGTATACCAGGAAGGAGGGGCCATACATACCAGGATGGAGGATGTTAACAGAATTGGGGGACATTACCCCAATACCAGTGTCAGCAGCAGACCCCCTCCCCCATAACAGTGCATCATGACCACATTTTTTTGCTTACATTATTTTCTCTATTTTCCTACTCTAAAACCTAGGTGCATCTTATGGACCGGTGCGTTTTATAGTCCGAAAAATACGGTAATACATAAGTTTTTCAGCACTGCCACCCACAATTTTAATCTCCTACAGATATGAAAGGAGTTTTCTGGGACTTCAGTATTGATGAGCTATCCTTAGAATACATTACATGGGTTCCAGCTCAATGCTGATATTAACCCATCGGACACTGGCTCTGCCACGACCCGGATAATCGAGTAATAAGAGGAAATCCAGCTCTACAGACAGATTCTTCTTTATTCAAACAAAGTTCATACAGAGAAAATAGGATGGTGTGAAGGCAAAGAGAGGAGCACTGGCATTGTGCAGACATCTACGCGTTTCAGGTGTAAACACACATGATTAAGAGTGTGTTTACACCTGAAACGCGTAGATGTATTCACAATGCCAGCTCCAATCTATTTGCCTTCACACCATCCTATGTTCTCTGCATGAACTTTGTGTGAATAAAGAAGAATCTGTTCGTAGAGTTGGATTTTTATTACTCGATTATCCTTAGAATACGGCAACAAAAGATTTTTTAGCAATTTCATTGTTCTCTAGTGTACATTTGGGATTAACTGCTGTCATATTGGCTGAGTATTCCTATCTGCCCAAGGCTGTTAAAACAACTATAAAATGGAAAAAAAATAATATAAGAAAGTTGAGTAGGATTCTACCTGCATTGAAAATTTGTAGGCCTTGGCCCAGGAATGCCAAGTCTGTTAGTGTGGATTTCCACCCAAAAAGGTTACCTTTGCACTTGCAGATGGGCGCACACAATTTGATTAAAATGTGTGCCAAGAACCTCAAATTTTATTTATTAAGTCTATAATAGTTATAATTTCTCTTGCTCATATAGCAGGAATATATTCCGCAGCTCTATATAGACATTGTAATTAATCACAGTCCCCAGAGGGGCTCACAATCTAAGTTCCCTATCAGTAGCTCTTTGGAGTGTGGGAGAAAATGGGAGTACAAAGCGCAATGCAAATTTAGTCCTTGGTTGAACCCTAATACTGTCAGGTAATAATCCAGTTTTGCCAGCACCACCAATGCTCTCTATTTGTATGCTATCCTTACAAGAGGCCATCAATATCAGATTCATTGTAATCCACCACTGATCAGCTGATTGAAGGCACCATGGTGTAAGTCAAGCTGTAAGTCTTCCTCATTGTTCATCAGGCACAGTGCTGTACATTTTGCAATGGCTTTGCTCAATATTACAGCTTAGTCCTATTCACTAGAGTATTCATTTAAATCATCTCTTATAATAAACATATATGCAGATTATTACTATTGTAATAATAAAAGTACATACCACTAAAATGTAGCTGTGAGCAGGTGCACAAAGAGTGAATGATATTGATTACAAGTCCATGGGTGGAAGCTCGAAGAGAAAGAGGACCTGTTGCAACCAATAACGTGACAACATGAAAGAGGTAGGGAAGATGGGCAGCCACATCCAAGGAGTTGTTAAAAGACAGCATAAGCATGTATCGGGCAAGTATGGCAATATCATCCCACATGAGATGCTGCTCCAGCGTAGGGGTAGGAGAAAGGCAGGTCTTGTCTATTATTTTACACATCCTTCCAATGACCTGGAAATGAAAAATGATTGTTATTTTATTAACAAATATACTATTATACCTGTTCTAGAGACTAAAGGTGTACACAAACCTTGCTTGAAACTAGTTTGACATTGCCAGATGCTAAAGCAACTGCTGTATCTGCCATGACTTCAGCTTTAATGGATCCCAGTCCTCCTGTTGCACTGGTTTTAATGAAGCTGTCAAGAACGACATCAAGAAGATCTGTGATCTAGTTTTAAAAAAAAAATAATAATTATACTTCTAACATGTTAAAAAATTGAAATTCAATGCTAAACTATTAAGATATTAACTGCCACCAATGCTTCTCTACATGCTAATGATGTACGTGCAAAAAATAAATAAGCAGAAAAAGATCTAATCCAGTTCTTAACATATTCAGTATCTTAGCTGAAATTAATATTAATGCTCAAATAGTCTAAATGTATTTGGAGCAATCTTACCATCACTAACTGAACTTCATATTGAGAAACAGATGTCCATAACCAATGCCTTATCACAAAGACACAGACCAACATCTAAACCACATGCAACCATTACAAAACAACTTATTTAAAGCTTCGTTCACATTGGTATATTACTTTTTCTTTCGAGGTTCCATAGCTTGTAGCACTATTCTTGCGGTCAAAAAGATCAAAAACCTGACAGATCCCCATAAGGTAAGATCAGTTAAAAAAACAACTTGTCCTAACTGATTTGTCAATAGGTCAATTTTAAGCCAAAGCCATGATGCTAAGTTAAACAGCTTAAAATAAAAAAAAGTGGCAAAAAAATAAAGCCATTTAAACTCTCTATCTGCACATTAATTTGAGAAGTAAAATGTTAAATTGTATCCTTTGGAGAGGAGCTACAAAAAAAATTGACAACAGGATATGCCAAAAATGAATGAAAGATGTGGCAGCCATCTCTGGATAACAGGGGTCTCCAGACCAACCCAGTGAGATGGTCACCACATCTAGCCAAGAATGGAGTGTTGGCTACACGAGTTCCCCTCTCAGTTTGCTTCTTTGGGAGTTACTGGAACACTCATATATACCATAATTTGGAATACCTCTTCAATGTAGGTGACTAGTGATTAGTACATGCTGTTTGCTTACCTGTCCCAGACTGCCCCAAATTTTTGCTTGTATGGAAGGATACATTTGTTTCTCATTTATTGTCATGGTAATTAACTTGTCCAAGATTGCACTGACACGTTGTCGCTTGGCATCATCAGTGAGTTTACAGAAGCGGACAAGATTTAGTAACCAAGGGGTCATGTACTCCAGACACAAATGTTTCAGTTCAATACCTGGAATACACAGAAGTTTGTAACTAGCGTTATCTCATCGAAAAAAAAAAATCAGGAGATAAAACAAGATAATACTCCTGCTACTTTATAAAGTTGGATCAAATAAAACAAAAGAAAAAAGTTATGCTTCAGTGAATTAGTGGGCTCAATTCACTATAGAATTACATCTAACTGTGTGCTGCTAAATGGACAAACCAGTAACAAACAAAAAACCTAAAAGTGAATATAAAGTAAAAAAAAATATATATATGGGGGCACAGACCAAAGCAAGGGATAACAATGCATGTGAAGTAATTATATAAGGTCATACATAGTAAAAATATCATAAAAATGTAAGCATGCCATACATAGATGAATAGTAGGGACCAATGATAATAATAAATCCTTGCTTGGGTGGCACCCACACTGACGTGCATTTCGGCAATCTGCCTTTGTCTGACAAAAATAAAGGCAGATTGCCAAAACACGCATCAGGGTTGGCGCCACCCAAGCAGGTAAGACCACACCAGCACTATGTATCTAATATTACTTAGTTTTGATCTACTTTATTGTTTTTGCATGTCATCCGCCACGTGTTACCATAAAAGGACTTATATCTAACTATATGACACACAGTTACCTTACAGCACATGATCGATCTATATACAAGTGTTATAATCAGTGGTCCCTACTATTCATTTATGTATGGCGTGCTTACATTTTTCTGGTATTTGTTATCATGCATAACCTTATACCATTACTTCATATGCATTGTCCTCCCTTGCCTGGGTGTGTGCACACCATTTTCTTATTTTTATTAAATCTCAAGAATGGTAAAAAGTATTATATTATATATTTTTTACCCATTCTCCATTGTATTTATGATTTTTCTTCCACTTTAATAGCTTTTATGCATAAAGTTGGAGACTAAAGCTCATAAAAGACATAACACTATTTATTTATGGTGGTCTAATCTTTGGAAACCCAACCGATCCAAAGAACTAATAGACTGCAGTTCTAGAGTGATGCATCTCCTTCAACATATTTCCCTGTGCAGTAGTGAACCAGGTGTTTACCTATAGAAAATATATACGGGTATGGGGGCATTCTATAATTTTATTTTAAATTTTCTATCTCAAGTTTTGTGTATGTCAAGTGTGAAAAATTGTCTTGTCAGCAGAAGTGGTAAGAGAGTAGGACATTTTTTTTATCCAACGCATCTGAAATTAAAACTAAAGCAACTTTACAACATGTCATGATTCCAAGTTACCATACAGAACAGTAAATGGTACAACAACTAACACTGAACTGGCACTCACTAGATTTACTGAAGCCAGAAATGCACTCTTCCAAAAATTCTAGGGTGAGATGTGGTTCATTAGCTGCCAATGTCTTGCTAATGGAGACAATGAAAAGTGTATTGTTGGCTGGGATGCAAAGACCCGAAGTCTCCAGTAACTGCCCTTCAATCTTTAAGTTAAAGGTACATGTTAAGGCACACAGAAGGTTATAGGCAGCAGACCTGTAAAGAAAAAAAAAACAGGAGTAACATAAGTCAACCAATCCGTCAACATACCTAAGCAAAAAAGAAAAAAATTCATATCCAATTCTAGACATTCTTAAATTCCTATCTGAAAAAGCTTTAAAAGAATCTATCAAGTTTTTTTTTTTTTGCAGATCACGTTTTTGTGCAAGTCTGAAAATAATGTTGAATGCCTCCAAGATGGAGGCCAAAGAGTGACTTTGTTGGTTTAACTGATGAAGTGAATGACGTTGTCGGGGGTTCACTTCGGAATCTTTTTTTTTGAAGATTCACACAGAAACCCCCGATGAAGTGCTCAGAGGAGAGCGTTGCATGTGTATAAACTGAGGCGAATTGGGCTTGTTGCTGTAGTTTTGATAAATTTACTGTTTTATCTACTGCAGTTCTTGATCTCATCATCCTCTCAATGAGAACCTCTTGATATGTAGTTCTTGATTTTCATGAGCTCTAGCTAGTCCTGCACCTCAACATTGATGACAGCTTTCAGCCTGTGCATAGTCTAAGAAGAAAGCAGTCATTCAATGACGTGGGTAGGATTAGACAAAGTTGTACATTAAAACGACTAGGAGAGCTGCAGCAGATAATGTGACCCAGTGCTAGAATCTGGGTCTCTGTCCCTATTTTAGGTTAATCTCGGATTGGGAAGTAAAAACCTTATGACAGATTCCCTTTAAAGGGAACCTATCAGGAGATTCAGATGAACCACGGGCAGCATGAAGTCCAGGCAGGTTCCTTTATTACCAAAAAGCCAAGTTATACTCAATCTTCTAAAGAGTTCTCAACTTCCTTTTAATAATGTCTCTGTAATATAGTTAGGTCTCTGCAATCAAACCATGTAACCGTAGAAGTATAAGGCACTGCCCTGTACAAAATTGTGACAAAAAAATTTAGACTTAAAATTCCAGGTTTTTGTCATTAAAAAAAAAAAAGGACACCAAGAAGAATCATTTCAGAACTTTTTCCACCTTTCATGTCACCTATAACCTGTATAAAACCATTGAGAAACAAACTAAACTCTCTGCAGGTAGAAAAAAAGAAAAGTAAATGACTAAAATAATGTGATTGCATAAATGTGCACAGCCTTAAAAAAATACTTTGTTGAAGTACCCTAAAATTTATGATAAACTCCTACCCAAAAAGACTGAATGCTATCAGTATGTCACATTCAGAAATGGCAATCTTTGCCTTCTCTTCCTTGCAGTAGCACGCCAAATCTTTCAGATTGAGAGGGCATCTCCTGCGTATAGCCCTCTTCAGGTCAATTCACAGATTTTCAATTGGATTCAGGTCTGGCCTGACTGGGCCATACCAAAACTTAGAACTTTTATTGATTTGTAGGTATAGTCTGGGTCATTGTACTAAAAGGTAAAATTCCTCTTCCATCTTTTTCGCATAAGCCATAGGGTTTTGCTGCAAAATTGACTAATTTTGAACTTCTCATTATTCTCTCCACCTTGACTTAAGGCTAAGTTGTCAAAAAACAGCCACAAAGCATAATGCTGCCTCCAACATGCTTCACTGTGGGTATGGTATTGTTTTGGTGATGTGCAGTGTCGGCTTTGAGCAAAACATACCTTTTGAATTATGGCCAAAAATTTCAACCTTAGTCTCATCAGACTAGAACTCATTTTACCACATGCTTTTGGCAAAACAAAGCCGGGCTTAGATGTTTTTCTTTAAGAAAAGTATTCCACCTTGACAACCTACCCCACAGTCCAGACATATGAAGAATATTGGAGATTGTTGTCACATGCATTACACAACCAGTACTTTACAGAAATTGCTGCAGCTCCTTTAACGATGCTATAGGCCTCTTGGCAGCCTCTCGGACCAATTTTCTTCTTGTTTTTTAATCAGTTTTTCAGGAACGTTCAGTTCTAGGTAATGTCGAGGTTGTGCCAAATTTGAGCGACTTTTCTTGATGACAATCTTCACAGTCTCCTTTGTACATCGAATGCTTTCGAAAAAAAATTGTACCCTTCTCCTGACTGTTAACTTTGAAGAATGAGATCCCTTTGCTGTGTTGTAAGCGGTTTATGGATCATGTTTTTGCTGTAAAATGTAACTAAGATAATGTCATGAAAATCATACTGAAACAGCTAAACTTTATATGCAGTTCAGCAGAAGCACTGTAAAATGATGGCAGCTGTGTTATAATGACTACTTTTTAATGTGTTTTGTGTGTTTTTGTGATTGGCTGATTTTGATCCACATTTCCAATTATAATAGGGTGCTAGGATTTATGCAACCACATTATTAAAGTTTTATTAGCTCCTTAAGAGGACGTCAGTTTATTTCTCAACAGATCTGAACAGATTATGGGTGACATTACATGTTGAAAAACTTGTGAAATAATTTTTTTCATTAGTATGATTTTTTTCACATGACAAAGACCTGGCATGTGTACACACACACACTAAACATACATATTGTATTTAATCACATAACATACAATACTGAGAACATAGGCTTAGGAACAAATATTAAAAGAGCAATTCTATAATTCATTCTGTAATACTAAATTTAGTATGGTCCCCGCACTCCACCATGAACTCTTGAAAGAGGTTAATCAAAAAAGTCTTGCCGTTGGTAGCCACTATAACGGGTTGATTTCTGCCACTAAGAGATAATGCAAAAAGCATTGCGGGTCAACAATTGAATTCAACAAAGAGTTGTCCCCTTTCAGAAAAGTGTTTTCTTATAGGTTCCTTTAATAGTGTATTTATATTTAAAATGAAAAAAAAATTGTTCTTTACTTACCCTGCCCATATCCAGTGCGGAATCTCACGTCGATAACACTACAGACAACTGAGCTCAGCGGCTTTGGCACTCAGAGCTGGATCTGGCCAGGGCAAGTGAAGCACAATTTGTGAGGGAACATACAGGAAAAACTTTTCTGGAAGAGGACAACCCGTTTAATTTCATTCTTGGTTCTACAGTTTTGCAGTGCTCAGAGGTAAAGTATCATAGCTTCAAAAGAGATCCACACTAATGACCAATGACCTATCTCCAAATGTTTTTGTGTACCTCCATCCTACTGATCTCTCCATGGGGAATGGGGAAGCCTAACTGGATGCTGGGTGATACAGTTGCCAAGGCAATGTACAATGTCCGGGGGGGGTATCATACACAGATCCTAGTCTACAGGATGCACAATACTTGCCAGCCTGAATGCAGTTTCGTATCTCTACACCTGGTGTAAGATCAGCTAAGATCTTCAGTGTAGACACACTTTAAAACGTCTAACTGCGCAAGCGCTGCATTTGATTATGGAAGCAATACCCAAATTGTCGTATTATTTTTTACTATGTGTTAATATGCTTTAGTATGATAAATAAAGGAATTTCTACCGTAGACTTGGATCCGAACTCCCCAGGTTAAGCAATGCAATGTTGAGTAGTGTTCCCGGGACATCCTTCGGACGAATTTTAGTGTGTTGGGGAATAGAATCTGGTTGAGACAGTTCCCATCTAGTCCGTATATGAATGATAGACTGGACAATGGCTTCACACTCCTGATGCATGAATGTGAGAGGTGTTCCTTGGTTGGCAATGGTTAACGTGAATTGATTTTCATCCACTAAACAGATTTCTTCAATTTCAGACGCATAGTAGATATCATTCAGAAACACAGACTGTCCCAAAACGCGCGTCCTCTCAGCTGAAGTGACCTGGACAGCTGTAGAACCAACCTGCAAGAACAACACAATTTTATTATCAGTGAATCCAAGTTTGACACCATAAAAGAAATACTAATTAAAAATGTGTATTATGGCCTAAAGTAGCATGAAGGAGAATGTACAGAGGAACAATGTCCATGGGCAGTTACAATGGCAAGCCCACCAGGTTACACATTGTAAATGCCGCTGTCACAGATTGACAGCAGTATTTAATTGGTTATCAGCAACAAGCAGGGCTTCGCTCCATGTGCGGCTTTTAGAGGCAAATGATGGCTGAATAACACAGCCATCACCTGCTGGCAAAGATGCAGGCTCAAGTTTTGAGCCCGCATCAAAATCAGGAAGCAGACATTGCACAAACCAGTACGTCCAATATCCGTCAAAATTTAAATGTATTTGTTTTGTGAAGGTTTTATATGGTTAACATTTAGGAAGCACAACCAACAGGTGTCTTTCCTCATTAACTGAATTCTAAATATAGATATTGATATATTACTTTACCCAATTCCTATAGGATCATCATGAATGATTGACATCTGGAAAGCTCTGGCCTAAACAGTTATACTTAATTATATAAAGAACCACTTACTTTTATGGACACTTTAGTGTCTTTGTGGGCCAGTTTAAGTGCATTGTGGAAAAGCTTCAAGTCTTCTTCCAAAGCAAGCGTGGCAGCAGGGAGTTTCTGCTGATCGTGCTCTATGTGCTCGGCCAACTTTCCCGATGGATCAATGAAAATCAGCCTCTTGCTTCCTTTCAGTCCAGTTAACAGCCTCTCGTGGTATTTTGTGTATTCCCTCACCCAGGAGTTACAGTTGTAGATATAAACGGCTGTCACATTTTCATAAGCAAAGCCAGGAAAAACCACAAACCATTTTGAAAGGAAGTCTGTCTTGAAACGATTGCTGGGCCCAGCGTGTGTGAGATCCACCACTATCTCATATGGCTTGGCATAGTATGGCTTTAAAGTCAGAAGGACGTGGTAGATCAGTAAATCCCCATTGATTTGACCAGTCTTAAACCTGCGAGAAGCAGAATGCAAAGTTATTACGAAATGTGCACTAACTTTATCAATCGCAAAGCGTTAATGGACAGTCATAAGTGATAGTAAAAGAACAGGATTAAATGTCAAAAAAGCCAATGAACAGACATATGGCAACAGCCCTATAACAAACCACACACAAAAAAATTAGTCTTGACTAACTGCTTTTATTTCAGAAATTAACATATGGCCAAGAGTTAATTTTAAGAGAAATTATATACTCAACGTGAAGGCATGTGCACACATCATCTTTTTCAGGCGGATTCTGCAAAACTGCAGCAAAAAATTAACAGTACACCGCAAAATAAAAACAACATTGCTGTGCACATGTTCAGTCTTTTGTAACTTCTAAGAAACGTTTCAGAAACCAGGGCGTGGTTAAGAGAAGTAGCACGTTTGTTCTTATATACTATAGAGGAAAGTACAGATTACAGCAGCTTTGCCGCCAGCATGCTTTAAAAATGACAGCCCAGCCGCTTCAAGAAAAAGACCGTCTGCATTCTTCTGAAGCAGCTTTGCCTAGAAAAAAAATAAAAGAAGACACCGTGTGCACATACAGGACTTCCTTTGTATTAATTAGGACATTTCCTGCAGAAGTTGAGTAAGTGTCATCACAATACTATTTTTTATTTTTTTTTTTAAGATTTTCATGAAGATGTCCCAGGAAAACCATGTCTGCAGAGCTATGGTGCATTTATATGTGGCTTCAGCAGAATAGTGCTAAAGGAAGCAGTTTAGGGGGACTGTGTTCATGTTAGGAAAAATACCTACATCTGAATGAGGTCTTAGGGAACGTCTCATCTAAAACCTCTAATCTAGATGTATAAATCAAAAATAGACAAAGAATAACAGCTCAGAGCACAATCGCACAAACAATGGTAAAATGCACACGTTTTCACATCTATCAAAGTGGGTTTATATACAACCACAATATACCATATTTGTATACCAGCATTAACCCCTTTCCGACGTGGTCAGTAATAGTACGCACCATGTCGGAAAGGCCGGTTCAGCGGGGGCTCCGGCGCTGAGCCCGCACTGAACCGAGCACATGTCAGCTGATTATTACAGTTATCCCCAGTGTTGTCATGTACTGATCACTATGAGCGCCACCTAGTGGTCGGCGCTCATAGCACAGGAGCATTTCTGCTACATAGAGGTGATCTGCTCATCACCTCTATGTAGCAGAGGCGATCGGACAGTTGCTGCTTCTAGTCTCCTATGGAGACTATAGAAGCAAGCAAGAAGTGTAAAGAAAATGTTTTAAAAAATATTAAAAAAATTCAAAAAATATAAAAGTTTAAATCACCCCCCTTTCGCCCCATTCAAAATAAAATAAAAAATAAACCCCACATAAACATATTTGGTATCGCCAAGTTCAGAATCACAAGATCTATCAATATATAAAAAGAATGAATCCGATCGGTAAACGGCGCAACAAGAAAAAAAATTCCAAATGCCAGAATTACGTTTTTTACTCAACGCAACATTGCAATAAAATGCAATAAAGGGCGAGCAAAACATCGGCTCTACCCCAAAATGGTATCAGTAAAAACATCAGCCCAGAGCGCAAAAAATAAGCCCTCACCCAGCCCCAGATCCCGAAAAATGGTGCCATTTTTTTTTTAGCAAACTTTGGATTTTTTTTTCATTACCTAAATTAAAAAGAACCTATACATGTTTGGTGTCGACGAACTCATAATGACCTGGAGAATGATAATGGCAGGTCACTTTTGGCATTCAGTGAACGTGGAAAGAAAGAAAAAAAAAAAAACAACTGTGGAATTGCATTATTTTTTGCAATTTCACCACACTTGGAATTTTTTTCCCATTTTCCAGTACACGATATGGTAAAAGTAGTAATGGCGTTTAAAAGTACAACTCGTCCCGAAAAAAATGAGCCCTCACACGGCCATATTGACAGAAAAATAAAAAGGCTATGGCTCTGGGAACAAGGGGAGCAAAAAACGAAAACTCAAAAACGGAAAATGCTCAGGTCATGAAGGGGTTAACAGAGTGTGTGTGTGTGTGTGTGTGTGTGTGTGTGTGTGTGTGTGTGTGTGTGTATATATAGATAGATAGTGGTCCAAAAGTAGGTGGCCAGAAAATAAATAACATTTATTTTGATTTGTATATAAAATTATATTTACTAACACAAGCTTAACATTGACAATTCAATTTTATTCTGAACAATAATACAAAAGCCCTTTAATTTTATCAATGCAGGTGCTCAAACTGTTTTCCAGTACAATTTGCACAGCTTTGAAGTCGCCTCTTACGCTTCGACAAACTTTTTTGCACAAGTCTCTTTGGGTATTAATTTCTTTATGCATCTCTTATGTAATTTTTCAAATCACTGACACTTTTTGGTTTTCGACTATAAACTTTGTCCTTGAGTACTCCCCAAAAGAAAAAATCCATTGGGGTCAAGTCTGGTGAACGTGCTGGCCAATCAAGTGGGCCTCTTTGGCCAATCCATTTATTAGGAAATGTATCATCAAGATACTCGCGGACTACTCTTGAATAATGTGGAGGGGCCCCATCTTGTTGGAAATAAAGGTCATTTGAATTAGGCTGTTGCTATAACTGGGGAACAACTTGATTCATTAGAATTTGTAGATACTTATCTCCTGTGACTGTTCCATAACCTTATTATACTTTCTGTCCACCTACTTTTGGACCACCCTGTGTATGTGTATATATACACACATATATACACATACGTAACCCCTACACGCACATGTATCCGATGATTTACATATATACACACATACATGTATATTATCGGATATGTGTGCATGTAGGGGTTGCATGTATATATACACACACGAAATTTAACACGGTGAATAACAGTAGTATTATATCCTGGTGTCATGGATAGAGCACAGTAACAAGATCCTACTTGTCAGCCATTTCCTTCACCTGTAGATATTGACTCAGCACTGACACACAAACAACTAATAATCTCATCATCTCTGCTAGATGTAAAAGGACAAAATCCATATTAGAACCTTACACCATAAACGTTATCTTGTGGATGACAACACCCTCAGACTATTTACTCAAGGCAAGGAGGTTTTTTTATTTTATAAGCTAGCGTAATAGCGAGCATGAGCAAAAACAAAACAGGAAGCCTGTCATCTGTGGTTTTACACTAAGGAAACAGACAGCAGTAAGGCAATCTTCGGAGCATTACGAGTTTTGAAGTGTAAAGAAGACATTGTATCCTATACAACCCGGATTCATCAGACACAGGGCCAAAAAGACCACTGAGGTGAGCAAAAACTGACCGACTATCATTCTATGTACTTATTAATGCTGTCAATAACTAAATGGAGTATCAATAATTATTAAAATATGTAAAACATTTTATACAGAATGACAGTATAATGGACAAAATTAAATATATTGAATACAATTTTTGATGGATTATCAAAATTTAATTTAGTAAATTCTATTATTTTATGAAGGCATACATTTGTAGCACCAGCCACAAAAATGTAGAAGTATTTCTAGGGAACTTTATCATTACTTGAGCAAAAAAAAAAAAATTATATTCAGAAAAAGCGAAGGAAAATCAGTAGGAACTATATGTGCCCCCCAAAAAAAGGTTATCATTTATTTTATCAATGAATCCACATGATAAGCTTTAACTAATAAGAAAGGTTTTCATATTTAACCTATTCATAGATGAGGGCAATTTAGACCTTTTTTTTTGCTAAACGCCATGTCTGAAGGTTCATTTTTTTTTTTTTTAAATACAGATAATATTGTAAACTTATATGTAAGGAAAAAATATTTATTTTCCAAAAAGTGTCTTTTACTAAAACTTTTGGTTCAAGCTTTGATGACAATGTTAGAAGAGGCTCAAAACTGTAAGAATACAAAGTTCGCACTTTCTATAAAGTCCTATTCATAAATAAGGGGCATTTCCTATCAGCACAGGGGATATTAAAGACAATTCTCTATAGAAGTCTGGAAATTCCCCTTACCAGCAGACATTACAGCACATGACCAGAAAAGCTCACGTTATTAACACATATACAGACAGACGGATACGTACTGCCTGTGGACGTGATTGGCAGGCCAGCGGAGTGCATGGTTGGATCCTCTGTACACTCTCCCAGACAGGCAGCAGTCACTGGTGGTACATGTATAGGATTTATAAATGATGCAGGAGTGTTACATTACAACTTTTTTTTTTTTTAAATAATTGAAGTTCCCAAAGTGCCAGCTAGGCTTAGAAGACTTTAAAATTAATTGTCAAGTGGTAAGAAATGTCTGAGCTTTTTGCTTGCATCCAAGTAGATATCAAATTGCTGATCATTTGCATTGTTTGGCATCCCAGAACAAATTAAATGTACCACTTTAAATAATAACCCTAAAATTGTTATGTCTAAAGGGGTTTTCTACTATCAGATACGGGATAGCTTCCTTAACACTGGAGGACTGACCGCTGGGACCCCCACTAATCCCGAGAACCGAGGGACTCTATTTGTGGAGCCGTGGTCGATCATGCACGCTGCCGCGCCATTCAATCTTCATGAGATTATTGGAAATAGCAGAGCGTTATGCTCGGCTGTTCTTTGGCACTCCCATTAAAATGAACAGAGGCTCAGTGGATAGCACTGTTGCTTTGCAGCGCTGGGGTCCTGGGTTCAAATCCCACCAAGGACAACATATGCAAGGAGTTTGTATGTTCTCCCCGTGTTTGCAGTGTGGGAGGAAACCCAAGCAAAGACATTGGTGGGGAATTTAGCTTATGAGCCCAAATGGGGACAGTGATGATATCTGTAAACTGCTGTGGAAAATTATTGTAAACTAAAAAAAAATAAGTGAACAAATGGAAGTGCAGTGCACAGTGATCAACTACAGCTCCATTCACACTCCATTCTTCAGGGCCCCAGTTCTCGGGATTGGAGGTGTTTCCAGCAGTTGGACCCCCAGCTACTGGGAATTTGGAGTAGGGCATAATTTCCAAATTTGAGAATAACCCTTAAAGAACACACTGTATATAATTTATACCATAGTTGCTTTAACATCTTCGTGAATTTGTAGATTAACAGACCACTCACTGGCGATTATGTTTCCTTTACTTTGCAGATAACAGGAGAGTCAAGAGAGCGACATGAGGAAGATGCAGCCTGCACTGCATCTTGTGATATGGTTTCTTTCCGTCAGTTGTAAAGCACAAGTAAGATTTCCAAATTTCAACATTGTCACTGATAAACCAGTAGTAACCGAAATAAGCAGCACGTCAGATGCTCCAGAAGATTTCCTGTTATTTCATGAAGACAATTCTACAAACTCTTCATATAAAATTGCTTCAGAACTTAACGGTCACAATGTAACTACAAGTAAGCCCAATCTGTCAACAGTAACCTATAATATCACCCAACAAACCAAAAGGAAGGAAACAAAGGGGATCAAAAGTAACCAAACTGTCAAATCCCATTCTCCAAGCATCACGG